>NC_050458.1:66496407-66589237 GCF_903995425.1 Onychomys torridus | reverse complement strand
TCCTCCCAAGTGCTTGCCTAGACACTTCAAAGTTTGGGACCCTTATTCCTATAATTAAAGTAAAGATAGTAAATTCCTATCGCTTAAAGATGCCACATGCTTGGCTGGAGGGCATATTAAAATCAAGCTGAGACCAGAGTAGGAGGTCCCTTCCTGCTGGCTTGCTTTCATAGTACTGAAAGGTACCAATGTAGACTGCTAGGGAAAATGTCACTAACAGTCCTGCTCAGCTTTGAACCCCGAGTCCTACAGTACCAAGGAAGATGTACGGACAGATGAAATAGTAACATGACTGTTGACTGTCATGGGTGCAACCGACTGTTTTCTGTTTGGACTTATGGCCTTCCCACAAGAGGGAACTCATATCTAGGTCCAGAAGTCGGGACTAAAGACAGGAGCTGCCGAGGTCATAGTCCCAGGTGAGAAGGCCACTGTTGTTGTTAAATGGATGCACTCACACCTGGCAGCTTACTTTCAAAGCATCAGTGTTCCAGCCAGAGATTAATGCTGCTATCAGCCTAGACTGATTGTGGAAGGTATTAGTGTCCATGAGAAGTCCTATAAAAGACCACCAGTCATATATGCAATCAGCAAGAGAATTTAATAAATGTAGTTGATATATTGTGTATCCTAATAAACTTATCTAGAGGTCAGAGGACAGAGCCAGCCACTAGATTTGACATAGAGGCCAGACAGTAGTGGCACACACCCTTAATCCTATCACTCAGGAGGCAGAGATCCATTTGGATCTCTATGAGTTCAAGGCCACAGCCAGCATGGCGACAGCCAGCATGGCGACACAGGCCTTTAATCTCAATACCAACCATAGAAGACCTGGAGGTCTGTACAGACAGGCAGTGACAAGGAGATCATGTGGCTGGGTTTACAACCAATGAGAAAGCAGAACAGAAAGTCTATAAAAAAGAAAAACACACAGAAGTAGCTCTCTAGTGGAGAGGAGAGACAGAGAAGCAGTGAAGGGTAAGGTTTTCAGCTCTCAGCTGTTGCTCTGACCTCATGGTTTTTAACTCTGCAATTGGCTCTGTGTTTCTTATTTAACAAGACAGTTGCATCTACACTTCAGTCTGAGGAAACAAGATCAGCTGAGGAGTAGGTGAGGTGAGGAAGCTGTGGCTTGTTCTGTCTCTCTGATCTTTCAGTTTTCACCCTCCAGGTTTTTAATTAATAAGACCTTTTAAGACTCATGTTACAAATAAAAAAAATTCCAGCATGCTAGGGTCAAACCATTTGACAAAGTGACAAAATGGCAACCCCAAGAGAATCTTGCAGGCTCCTTTTAAGCAGGATTAGGGGGATTCCAACTGTGGTTAAGTGTACTTTAAAACTATAAGGTATAGACCCTTACTGGTACAGGAATCATTTTATGATTGGCTCATGACATCTGATCAGCAACTGTGGCTGCAGTGTCAAGGGTCTGTCTGACTGAAAATAGCAAGAACAGTTCCCACTTGTGACTGGGTAGGACCTTATTTGGCTACCAGACTGGGTGTACTTCCTAAGGTCTGACTGAAGCCAGACATGAGGATGGTGGAGTAATATGGGACAGTGGTCTTAGCAAACTGGCCCCTGGAGTAAAAAAATAAAAGAGAGAAACAACTGGCCCTGTTAGGTTCAGTCCTGTTATAAGATGGATGAACACTTCGGAAGGAAACTTAGATTTGCAGTAGGTGGTACACTACTGAGACTTAAACTGATCAAGCTCTTATGAATAATTGGTTGTTGCTGAACCATAATGGCCCAGTAATCATCCATAGAGGGAAGAAAATAACCAAACATCTACATCACCCTCTCCAAAGCTCAGAGAACATTGTGGAAGAGGAGGATGAACAGAAAAAGGAGTGGAGTGTTGTGTACCTATCTCCTCATTAAAATTCAGGAAGCAACCAAGCATGGAATCTCAGCATTTGGGAGGCAGAAACAAATGGATCTCTGTGAGTTCCAGGTCAGCTAGGGCTACATTGTGAGACCTTGTCTCAAAAATAAAGAAATAAAGAAAAGAAAAGAAAGGATTCAGGAAGTAAATAAAACTTAGAAGGCCCAAGAAATAAGTGAAACTCACAGGTCTTAGGAAGATCCTGAAGCTTACAAGATTCAAAGGGTCCCATCCCAGGGTTATGTAAGCAATAACAATCAATGGAGAGAAGAGACTGAGCAGCCAAGCTACCTACATGTTGTGCCAAGAGCACTAGAAATAAAGATTTCACAAATCATCACTCATGTTGGGGTGGGCTTTTCTGCAATGCAGCTACCTTTGAGTCACCTGAGGGTCTGCAAGTGAACCATATAAATTCACTAGTTCACGAAGCTAGACTCGAATAGGATAGGGATTTGCTGTTTGTTTGTTTGTTTGTTTGTTTGTTTGTTTTACCAGGTGCCTGGGATGAATAGGTGTTTGCATTTTCCCAGGAAAAGCCACATAACACATTTATGTCTAATGATTCCCCTCTTGAGATCCTGAATGCACAAACAGAGTAAACTAATCAATAAGAAGAAAATCAAAGAGGGTGTTGCCCAGGATTCATAGCAAGAGGTGGATTCTAGGTCATGGCCCTTCTTTCACACACAGATGGGCACTCCTTCTTCATCATCCACTGCCTCAGGTCCCCAGCCACTCAGTCCTTCCCAAGGTATTTCTGCTGCCCACTACCTGCTCTGCTCTGCTGCTCCGCTCTGCTGCTCCCCAAGCTCCCTGTGGCTGCTGAGACAGCTCTGGGAGACCAGCTCCAGGCTGCTGTGTCAGTGCTGGCATTGGTTTGTGGCACAGTTCCTACTTGGTCACCAGCACCTCATTCTGTTGTTCCAGGAATCACACTTAGAAACCAGAAATTGGGGCTGGAGACGTTATGTGAGGAACACACTTGCTGCACACACAGGAGAACCTGGGTTTGATCCCCAGAACGTCAAAGCCAAGTATGCTGATATGTGCTTACGGTTTCAGTGCCAAGGAGGCAAACAGGTAGATCCTTGAGGTCTCTGGTCCAGCCCCCTAATCTAATTGGTGAGGCCCTGGTCCCAGGGAGAGACCTTGTCTCAAAAAAGAAGGCAGACAGTTCCTGAAGAAGGACACCCAAGATATATATCTCTAATCTATATGCATGTGCATGTGTACACACACACACAGAAAAAGAGAGCGGGGGACAGAAACAGGAAGTAAAAACCTCAGTCACAGTAGACGTGAGAATCCTGCTGGCCTGGCAAGAGTGTCAGCAGTCCGCTTTGGCATGGAAAACCTCTCAGCTCACGTGAGCTTCATTTCTTTGTCTACAATGAGGCAGAATGATACCTCTGGTGTTAGCTGGAATGAGCCAGTAAGAGGAGATCATGAATAATTCCTGGCATGTGGAGTTGATGCAAATGGCATCAGAAGCTTGCCATCTCTTTGGTTCAGAAGCTTGATGTATGGATGGTGTGTAGGAACTAGGAAAACAATTCACATAATCCGTACTTGGGAGAGACAATCTCATTAGGGATTGTATTAGATACTTTCCTGATTGCTGAGACCGCATTCCTGACAAGAAGCAACTGAAGAGAAGAAGGGAAGAGGAGAAGAGGGAAGGAGGAAAGTAGGGAGAAGGAAAGAATGGAAGAAAGAAAAAGGGAAAGGGGGAAGAAGGGAAGGAGGAAGCAGGAGGAAGGAAGAAGGGAAGGAGGAGGAAGGAAGAAGGGAAGGAGGAAGAAGGAAGAAGAAGGGAAGGAGGAAGCAGGAGGAAGAAGGGAAGGAGGAAGCAGGAGGAAGGAAGAAGGGAAGGAGGAAGAAGGGAAGGAGGAAGCAGGAGGAAGGAAGAAGGGAAAGGAGGAAGGAGGAAGGGAAGGGAAGGAGGAGGCAGGAGGAAGGAAGAAGGGAAGCAGGAGGAAGGAAGAAGGGACACAGGACAAGGAAGGGTGGTCACATTGCATCTGCAGTCAGGAAGCAGAGAGAAGTGAGAAGAGAGGATGCTGGCATTTAGCTCTTTCTCCCTGTGTACAGCCTGGAACCTCAGCCAGGGATGACACTGTCCATATTTGGTATTCTTTTCTACCTTCCAGTCAAACCTTTCTGGAAACATTCTCAAAGATTCTAAATCTTTTCAGATTGACAGTGAAGATTAAACATCACCAGGACAATACAGTTGTATTTTCCAATAGCTAATCTCAGGAATACATTCTTGGGGCCAGTGAAAAAGGGGGTAGTTCAATGGTTCATTTTTCATTTTGGACATTTTATGGATTTGGACAAACATGTAATGACATGTATCTACCATGATGGCAAACATTCCACTGCTCTATAGCTCCTCCAGCAGTAAGCGAGCTAATGGACTGGAAGTCCTGTGACAAGACATTTGCTTATTCTGTGTGTTAATACATGGAATACAGGGATGAAGAAACCCCGTATGTGCTGTAGGGAGGTATGGCCACGAGAAAAGGTAACTGCACCCTGGTGAGGCAACAATGACTAAGGAATGTCCAGTGGCCGTCCTGGCAGTGAGGAGCCATAGGGAGGGAGGGGGAGGAGGGAGGGGGAGGAGGGAAGGGGAGGAGGGAGGGGGAGGAGGGAAGGAGGGGGGATAGGCTGTCATAGGAGGCAGTATGTCTGGATGGTTCAGAGCCAGGCAGCTTCCTGGATGGACAACAGGAAGAAATGAAAATTGGAGCAGAGGCACTTGAGTGGGCAAACTTGTTTCTTGTTGCTGGAGTGTGGCCGGTGAGACAGGAGGGGGCTCAGGTGAGGAGCATGGCCATTCCTGGAGCTGGGGAGGCAGCAGCAGGGGGTCAGGGAGACCCCTGCTTCTCTGCTGAGAGCTATGATTCTCTCCTGCAGAGTGGGAGGGAGAATTGACCCCTTGGCTGCCAGCTGAGCCTGAATCAGCAGGACCTGGTCACTGTGACTCAAGGTACTTTTGCTCCATGGGTCTCATATTCCTCATCTGATAAGTGGTTAGTAACAGTCGTTACCATCTGAAGATGCCGTGAGAATTAAATTTAAAGTGTTTGAAAGTCATTTATCTCACTGCCTGGTGCTTAGCATGCTCCATAAATGGCTGTTCTGGGTATTATGTGGTGCAGGATGTTATTCCAAGAGTCTTAAGTGAAGAGGGAGGCAGGGAAGATCTAATAAAAATCAGATTACATGATGAGCATGAACTTAGGCTAAAGAACATTAAAAGACATTTTTGCTGGGCAGTGGTGGCACACACCTTTAATCCCAGCACTTGGGAGGCAGAGACCAGCCTGGTCTACAGAGCAGGTTCCAGGACAGCCAGGGCTTTGCGGAGAAACCATGTCTTGAACCCCACCCCACCAAAAAAGGGGAAAATTTTCTGCCATCTATTTTCTGTGCTTAGATCCAGAGACTCAATGCCAACTGCCTCAATGGACAAACCCTGGAATCTGAACATCTCAACTTAATACAAAAAGTCTAACTTCTCACCCACTGTCTGCAGCAGGCTAGGGCAGCTATCTCCCAGGGCTGTTCCAGTGGGTGTCTAGAACTTAGGTTTTTCTTAGCTAGGGAACATGGGATACATGGCTTCCTAGGTCACTGAGACAGAAGAAAAGGACACCAAGGCTCCTAATGGCTTCATCACCCCAGATACGGGTCTCTTCAATGGCACTCACTTCTCAATGGCCAATACTGGTTTATGGCTCCAAACACCAGTGGAATCCCAAAGGATGCTGGGAGATAAAGAGGAGAGTGAGGTTATCTGGTATCATATGATCATCTCTAGAACAAACTGCCTTAGTTGAGATATCCAATCACCAGTCTGAGAGTTCCTTTGCCTTTGGCCAGAGCTGGGAGATGCTGGGCACTCTCGAGAGAGAGTCCATGCAGACATCCTTTCCTTTTGGTCTCAACAACAACCCTGGGCACAGGACCATAAGCTACACGAGGCTGTATGTTATATTTAGGTTTTTTTAATGACCATTAAGAGGAATTTTCTACAGCCTGGCAAATTATCTATACAGTAGCCACGTTTTTCACTTGAATGTGTAAATTCATTATGTATAACAAGCAAGAAAATAAATAACTGATAGAGAAAACAGCAGGTGGATAGCAAACATTATCCAATCAGGCACTTACAGCACCCAGCAGAACTGACTGGAATAGCCCAAAATTGAGAGAGCAAACAGAATGTGACACCATCAAACCCAGGCTTAAACACATGCAGCAGAACAGCTGGGGTTCCCAGTGGGGAGCTCCAGGTGGAATAGCAATCAGGAGGGTCTTTTAAGTATACTTACATAGCAAGGGGCAGACAGATAATATCAGATTGGGCACTTACAACCATCCAGCAGAAATGATTGGGGAAACTGAGGCAGCCAGCTGGAGTTCCCGATTAAACTTTTTCATCACGGATGGACATTGCATGGCTGAACTCCCGGCTTCCCATTCCCACTCCAGGGGTTTTTATCTCATGGGAAAAACCATAGTAACCTCAGTTGGAAATGGCTAGTTATTCTCAAGGATACAGTGATGTACTCAGCTGTTCAGCTCATCACAGAGTGAGGAAGGCCAGCTCATCCCTGGACAAGGAAGAGGATGGTTTGAACAAACATGCTTGGGTCTGAAGTGAGGAGAAGGGACTCCTCTGAGACCCAGCTTCCCAGTGAGCTTGAGGAGTGCATGGTAATTCACCAATATGATATACATTATGAGGAGTTAATGCTGACCTTTCCAGATTTGGGCAATTTAAACCCATTTAATGATAAAGTAGTGACATCTTGGAGCTCTGGCTTCCATAAGATGTGTAGCCAAAATGAGCACTCTGGCTAAAAAGGGTCTGGATACCCTGAGGGTTTCTTTTGTGAATAAGGGGAGTATTTTATGTCTGATAGAAAGATCAACTTTCTCTCTTTTTATTCTCTGGTTTTATTGAAAAGTACTTCATTTATAAAAATATTTTCTGCTCATATTTGACCAGAAATAGTAAAAGGTTGAAAAAGACAACCATTTATGACCTTCCCTTGGCACTGCATATGGAAAGGTTGAGGCTTATTAGTACCCTTTGGCTAGCAGAAAGTGTGAATACCTTTATTGCCTCTAACGTCATTGACACTATCTATCCATTTATCTACTAATTCTGGGTTTGATTTTTTTTTTTTTTTTTTTTTTTTTTTTTTTTTTTTTTTGGAGACAGGTTCTCTCTATGCAGACTTGACTATCCTGGAACTCACTATGTAAACCAGGCTGTCATTGAACTCACATTGATCTGTCTGCCTCAAGTGCTGGGATTAAAGGTGTGCACTACCATACCTGGCTGGGGTTTAATTTAGAAAACTTTCAGGTTCATGGAGTGGCAGATACAGCGCTTTCCCACATGTCCTCTGCCCTCACACAGGCACAGCCTCCCCCATCTTCAGTAATCACACCTCAGTGGTGCATTTGATATGGTTGATAAATATACACCATTGCTCCTGGAGTCCATAGTTCACCTTAGTGTTGGACATCTTGGTTTTGTTTGTTTGCTTGTGATTGGCATGTATATGTGTGTGGAGTCCCAAGGTTGATGTCACATGTTTTCCTTGATCACTCTTGATTGTAATATTGAGACAGGGTTTCTTAGTTTACTCCAGAGCCCACTGATTAGGCTAGTCTAACTAGGAATCTAGTTAACTAGCCAGTCTGCTCTAGGAATCTCTTGTCTTGGCCTACCAGACACTAGGATTACAAGTGGCACAGTACATCCACCTGGCGTTTGTGTGGTTGCTAGAGATCCAAACTATGGTCCTCACACATGCATAGCATATGCTCTACCCATTGAGTGGTCCCCTCCAGCTCTGGGTCCAGCTCTGGTGTAGGATATGTTGTGGGTTTGGATATATGCGTAGCAACATGCACCCGCCATTACAGCACCCTATGGAATCATCTCACTGTCTTGGAAATCCTCTGTCATTAAGTGTGCTAATAGACTAGCAAGTCTTGCACAAGACATCTGCCTAATGTTTTTCTAAACCTAAAGACCTCCACCCTATCACTTTTCTCACAAACTTATTAATTTCTCAAGAATGGGTGTTCTGGGGCAAAGGAGAGCCAGTTTAAACAGCACATTTGCAATTCTCATTGCAGAATGGTTTCATTCACGTTTTTGCTGGAGACCTCTGGTTTTGAAGGGAGACATTCACTCAATCAAATAGCAAATGGTCCAGGTGGCCTCCAGGGCCCGAGAAGACACAGCCACCTGCTATCAGGGGTGGTGCCAGAACCCTCCCCCCCAGCCGCCTTTGATCTGCCCACATCCCCACACATCAGATGTCTCTGAAGCCATGTGTCACTTGGGTCTCCACCATCTGTAATAAAGGGAGTTCATTGGCTGGGAGCTCCTGATTCATCCAGCAAAGGAGCCCCCAGGGGAGGCAAGAGAAGGTCATTTCATCTGTACCCTATCTGCCAAGAGGAGACCTGGCTGGAGAGGGACAGATGTCCCTGTGTCTTAGTTTTCAGAAAAAGGTGACCACAATGGTTACTCCTGTAAGTCAATATTCCATAAAGATTACTCCCTTTAAATATCTTGCCTGTTTTTCTGTTCTTAATGCCTAGAACTGATAAACTCTTCTTCTTCTTGTTGGGGGGGGGCAGGCAAAAATTTAATGGGGGGTGGAATTAAAATAACAAAACGTTTAAAAGCACAGCCTGGAGTTTTTTTTAAGGGCCCATTGGACCCCAGCCCCTCCTCTGGCAACACTGAGAGCCCATTTCTTCCCCATGGGGACACCTTGGGTTTATCTCTCCATCTTTGCCTGGCGCCGCCATCTTTGCCTGGCGCCACCATCTTCGCCACTCCCAATAACCACATCACACTGTACCATGTGGGCAAACAGCTTGGCTGTTATTATGCCCCCAGACGGACTAACTGGAGCCCGCGTGTCAGTTGCCCCCAGGGACTGCCTGACCACCCTAAGATGCCCCAAGGGGAACATAGGCTCTGAGGCATAACGAAGAGCCCAGTCTGAGGCACCCGTTTCTTCCAAAGTCATCCCCAGTGGTCCTGGTACCAAGGCCTGCTCTGAGTTCCTGGAGTGGGGGAGGGAAGAGTTAATCCAGGTTGGGCTGTCAATCATATGGGAAGTGTCTGAGGCAGAAGCACCCTGGACATCTGCTCCACTTGGCGTTCTCTCACCCCCAGCCAGACCCACTGGAAATTTCAAAGATCTTGGTAATGATGACCTACATAATTGGAGGGAAGCCTATGGAGATAAGGTGGTGAAATTATTATAATGCAGGAGATAAGCACAGGAAATTCAGGATTCTGGGCCGTTTTATAGGGAGATTCATGGACAGGTGAAGAGAAAGAGACAGAAATCTTTGCAAGTGAATGGTAATTTCCTAAATGAAGGACCCAAGAGGTCCCCCTCCAGTGACCCAAAAGGGGTTTCCAACATACAAATTAGCTGACTCCATCCTGCCAGCCCAAGCAGGACTATTTAAGGGGCGAGCTGGGCCAAAAGTGCAGTTTGCTTCTGTGCCCCAAGCAAGGCCTGCCTTGCCGCTGCTCTGCCGGTCCTTGCCCACAGCCAGCCATGAGCCGCCAGTTGACTCTCTATCCTGGTGCGGAGCGCCTGGGCTTCAGTGGCTGCTCTGCTGTCATTTCGGGCCGCTTCAGCAGCAGCCACGCCTCAGTCCGGGCAGGGATCAAGGGTACTGCTTTCGGCAGTAGGAGCTTGTTCTGCATGGGGGGCGGCCGGCGGCTGTCATTGAGCTCGGCGGGGCGGAGCGGTGGCTTTGCGCTGGGCCACGGAGGGGCGAGTGGTGGGCGTCCCGGGGGCTTCGTGGGCACCATCTTTGGCAGCGCAGGACTGGGGCCCACGTGCCCATCCGTGTGCCCGCCCGGCGGCATCCCCCAGGTCGTGGTCAACAAGAGCCTCCTGGCCCCGCTCAACGTGGAGCTGGACCCGGAGATCCAGAAGGTGCGCGCGCAGGAGCGGGAGCAGATCAAGGCTCTGAATAACAAGTTCGCCTCCTTCATCGACAAGGTGGGTCCCTGCATTGCACTGGTGCACAAGGTGCAGCGCATTCTCGATCTGCTGCTGATGAGTGAGAACTGGGGCAAGCTTCCTCCTTTCTGTCATCTGTCAAAGGGGTCCAATAATATGTTTTACCCCAGCGAGGAGTTGCTGGGACCATGGTTTCAGTGTGCTTAGGACAGTACCTGGCACACTCACCCAGTGAAGCAGAACCTCATTCTTCCATGTGGGACAAGACACCTGTAGTGTGAGTCCTTTGAGGGCTTCCGATGTTAGAGAAGAGGATGAGGACCCACATCCGGAACAGGGGCAAGAGGGGGATGAAGGCCAGGGAATGTCATAAGGCACAGAAGTAAAGGGAGGGAGGGCAGATTTCCAGAAGAGGAGAGAGAGAAAAGGGCCAGAAAATTCAAATCAGGTTTAGGGACATTTGCAGGGAAGGCATACCAAAATGTTCAGCAATGGGATAACATGGAAAGTGTCTTTGTTGGGGGTCAGAGGCAGGGACCCCAGGGAATGGGAAAGAGACAAGAAGTGGGTTTCTCTCACTTGGACTCTTGTAAGAGATCTTGACAGTGAGGATGTTGGGGGACATAATAACAACAGTTGGCTGTAGTTGGAGAGCTTCTCTCCAGGTGCCACCAAGCCCTGTTAGTCTGACAACTCACTTATGAAATAAACACACAGACATTTATATTATTTAAACTGCTTGGCCATTAGCTCAGGCCTACCATTGTCTAGCTCTTACTCTTATATTTAGCCCATTTCTATTAATCTATACTTTGCCACATGGCTCGTGGCTTACCAGTACCTTATCTCTTTCTTGTCATGGCGGCAGCTGGTGGTGTCTCCCCGCCCCAGCCTTCCACCTCCCAGAATTCTCTTCTCTCTTGTCCCACCTATACTTCCTGCCTGGCCACTGGCCAATCAGAATTTTATTTACACAGAGCGATATCCACAGCAGCTGGCATTGATGGGGAGATTACTGTATTCCTGGGTTACCCCATCAACTCCTATCAGCTCGAGACCTCTGCTTCTGTTCTGGCTTTTATGTGAAGGAGCCAAGGCCTGGAATGATGATGAATAAGCCATGCTGGTGGAGCAATGTGTTTTTCTCCTCCCAGATCTTTACTCCAGCATGTTTCCTTCTGTCCCTAAGTCCAGAGACAGGTAGGAGGGAAAGGCTGGTGAGCAGCAGAGGAAATAGGAGGAATCCTGAACTATGTGAGAACAGGCGTTGAACAAACTGAAAGACCAACAAATTGCATCCAAGCTCTAAGGGAAAAGGGAGCATTGTCCTTCCAGAATGCCCAGTTTCTCCCCCCCCCCCAATTCTCAGCATCTTTAGCAAGAGAAACTGACCCATTCATGTGGCCACTCACCAGGCAGATGATACCATTGTTCAAGCTTGGCTCTTGCATTCTGGTAGAGGGTGTCTTTTCTTGAACTTTCAGATCCCACACGCCCCTGGCTGAAGGTGCCCTCAGATAAACCTTCAATTCCTCTGTCCCACTCTCAAAAGGCAATAGCATCGGGGAACTGTGGGCCATGATCGCCTTTGGGTTCCAGGTGCGCTTCCTGGAGCAGCAGAACCAGGTGCTGCAGACCAAGTGGGACCTGCTGCAGCAGCTGGACCTGAACAACTCCAAGAGGAGCCTGGAGCCCGTTCACGAGAGCTATATCAGCAATCTGCAGAAGCAGCTGGAGATGCTGTCTGGGGACAGGGTGAGGCTGGACTCGGAGCTGAGGAACATGCGGGAAGTGGTGGAGGACTGCAAGAAGAGGTGAGTGGGAGGCAGAGAGGGCGTCCCCGGGAAGTGGGTGCAGAGGGCTTCCTGTCAGGCTAGCGCTAGCTTTAGCATCTTTGTTGAGACCATGGGTGTTTCTTTCATATCCTACAGGAAGAGACACCTGGATAGAAGGGGGTTGGGAAGATGGTAGGTCTACCCAGAATGCACCTCTGCGTTTCCCAGGAAATCTGTTCCATTTCTAGCTCTGGCAATGGGAGATGAGGGCAACGAGCACTGGCTGAAACTCATTTGTTTAGCCTGAATGGCTTCCCTTAAGTAAGGTTTTCTGTGGTAGTTGCCCCAAAACACAGACACCCCACCAACCCTTGGGAAAAATTTAAAACTAAGCAAAATGAAATTTAAACCTTGGTTCATCTTGAGTGTACATATCCAGTGGAATTGGATCTTTAAAGAAAATATGGAGAGATTAGAGGGTCATGAACCTGGTGTTTGGAAAGTTGGCTTCTAGCTGCCAGGTCTGTAGGGACAGGGGCCAGCTGTCACAATTCCAAGGGGCGGAGATGTCAGTGCTGACGTATTTCTCCTGTTCCACATCCAAAAGGCCTGGCCACCCTATTCTGCCATCCCCTCAGTCAGAAGCCTGGCCTGAGCTCTGCAAAGAGATCCTAACAGAGTTGGCGATTGCCTTGACGGCAGAGAGACTATGGGCACAGGCTTACAGAAATGTTTTCAAATGGTCTCAGTGAGAACAGGATAACTGAGATCAATGGAATTGGATGGGGCTGGGTCTCAGGTGGAGAGCTGAGCAGGGTCCGCAGAAGAGGATCAGAGGACACAGTGCAGAGAGAGGAGGTGCTGACTCTGGGCCTTCCGTGGGGTAAAGATCTGGAGTTCCTGAACTGCTTCTCACTGGGTGGCTTTTTAGGTAGGCCTCTCAGCCCTCTGTGAACTACGGCGTTATTGCAGTACCTGTAACATCAAACACTGATGACTAGCTCAACACCTGAAAGAGCTTCTGAGAGAATGGCTGACAGCAGGGTACCAACAGCTCTTAAAGCTCCAAGTTCAGCACTGGGCATGTATCATCTGTCGGATGCCCAGAGTTCTGAATGTTAGTTTCAGCTTCACTGTTGGAGACCTTTGTGACCTTGGCCAAGCACATTGATTTTCTCCCCTCACATACAAAATCAGGACAACAGAATAGACCCCATAAAATAACAGAATGGATTTTATTAGAATGGTTGTAGAACTGGGTGTGGTGGCACACGCCGTTAGTCCCAGCACTGGGGAAGCAGAGCCAGGAGGATCTCTGTGAGTTTGAGCCCAGACTGGTCTACACAGTGAGTTCAAGGACAGCTAGGACTACATAGAGAGACCCTGTCTCAAAAAACAAAATCAAAAACAACAGAAACAAATAAACAAAAAAAGAAAGGAAAATAAAAAAGAGTTGCTATGGGAAACAAATGAGATGATGAAACATTTAGCATGTCCTTTGGCACGCAGCAATGAGAAAAACAAATATTATCCACATTTGCTATAGTTGTTTAAAATCATTACCTGTAAACAGGTGAATGTGTATGTTGAATGTGCGGTTTCTAGAAGTAAATAATGCGAATCCATTTGTAACTATGGCCATTGCTTCTGACAGTCATCTTGATCAAATGTTTCCTATGTATCTTACGAAATAGAAAGATACAAAATACAAAAATCTAATCAGTCTGGCAGGTAACACATGCTTTAATTTTTATCTCCAGGCAGCAGATGTCATTAAATATTTATAAGATGAGATGGAGACCAGAATGAGGAGGAATATTTGTCATATAATGCCATCTCAAGGCTTTCAGTTACCTGCTGAGTAACTAGGATGAATAGCATGAACTGTTTCTTTGCGTTTATCCAATGTCATTAGGAAAACAGGGCAACCTCAGAAAAACATCTCAGGCATATTTATTTTGTTTGCTTGTTTAGTTGTATTGAGGATTGAACCAAGTGCCCCCTACATGTCAGGCAAGTGCTCTATTCCTGGGCTAAGCCCCAGCCCCGTTACATCTTGATTACTCACCTTCCTAACTCACATTGATTTTGCTTCATTCATACTTTCTGGGTGGAGGAGCTGCCCTTGATGTACCTTAAGGATGCCTGAAGAACTGTAAAGTGTTACTTGTATTTAAGCATGTACAAGGAGCTATTTTCTAGCATTAGATCTGCTCCTTTTAATGCAGTAGAATATGTATAACAACATTTTACCATTTGGGGCCTTTTAAATAAAAATGTCATAACACTACTTTCTCAATATACAATATATCTGCATGAAAAACATCCTGCACTCATTCAAATACTGTTCCTAAGACCTTGCTTTAGCTGGAAGTCTGAAACCGGTATAACGTAGTTTCAAAGTGAGAGTCCTACTTCTGCTTGGTGGACTGGGCATTACATCACAGTGGGGGTGTGTGAACCTTTCTCCTGTAACATGGAGGAGGCCACTTGTGAAGGGGAATTACAGTGGATCCGCATGTCCCCAACCCAGTGCTGTCTCAGGCAGATCATGTCAGGGCAGACTATGGACTAAAGAGCTAGGGGGAAAAACCCTCTTTGAAGCAGTGTTTCATCTCGGGGAAGGCTATTGGCCTGGGGTAAATAAACACTGTAGCCATGCAGAGGCGGCTGCTTACCACACGGTGGAAGTTTGCAGCTGAACTGTTCCAGTGGCGGTGCTGTGTTCTCTAACAGGTACGAGGTGGAGATTAACAGACGTACTGCTGCTGAGAATGAGTTCGTGGTGCTGAAGAAGGTAAGGGTGGGGCACAGTTGGGGTAGGAAGGAAGTTAGAGCCTTTCCAACCATCTGTCATGGTGATGTGCACAGGGCAAGGGCAGGGACACTTTGGGCAACTCAGTTCCTAGGGACTCTTAACTTCTCAGCTCCTTTGCTAAGGGGAGGCCCTTGGGTGCTTGCTGTCTCTGGAACCTGCAAACTTAGCACCCAGCTTAAATCCTGTGCATTCTGCTGCATTTCTGCTGTGGCCATTGCACCCACACTAGTGAGTTTCTGCTTAGGGACTGGGCCATGCTCGAAGCATGAGGTGGAGGGGATGAAGAGTTAAAGAACCTCCACTCCAAATGTCGAGGGGGCAGGAGGGCAGGGTGGGCAGGTCAGGGAGGGCAGCCTGACCATCACGTGTGTCCCCCAGGATGTGGACGCTGCTTACATGAACAAGGTGGAGCTCCAGGCCAAGGTGGACTCCTTGACAAACGACCTCAAGTTCTTCAAGGTCCTCTATGAAGGGGTAAGGACTTCCCCCGCCTCACTCAGGGAGCTGTTGCTAGTGTTGGCAGGGAAAAGCCTTTTTGCCCCAGTGCAGCTGACATTCACTGAGACCATACTGAGGGCTGGCACAGAGCCAGATTTAGCTTGGAGGAGACCATGATGGCTACCATCACAGTCTCTGTCCTCCAGGCGTGGCAGGATAAAGAGCATGTGAAGGAACTTTGGGGGAGCAGAGGAAGGCATGTGAACCATGCCTGGGCCTTCAGGGAATTTCTCTGGAGAGAGGAGGTCTGGGAAGGGAAAAGTGGCAGGTGACTCCCTTGAGGCCTTCTAGTGCCATCTGGAGTTTTGACATGATTAGCATTGCTGGCTTTGAAGAAGGGTAGGGGAGACCCAAGTATATGTGGAGAGCAAGCAAGGTGCTAATCCTATGGGACTGAAGTTCAAGGTAGCTAGTCTCACTCCCAGCTGAGGAGGGGTAAAGATTTGGCCGGGATGGGTCAGGAGAAGTGCTGTCCTCACGGAGAGCTCCCTAACATGCCCTCATTGGCCACCAGGAGATTGCTCAGATGCAGTCTCACATCAGCGATACGTCCGTCATCCTGTCCATGGACAATAACCGGCAGCTGGACCTGGACAGCATCCTCACTGAGGTTCGAGCCCAGTATGAGGAGATCGCTGTGAAGAGCAAGACAGAGACGGAGAACATGTACCAGTGTAAGGTGCGCCTGGTGCACATTGTGCAGAGAGCCCTGAGCACAGCCATTGTGCTCTTAGTGTGCACGTGTGTATGTGCCAGTGAGTGTACACATGCATGTGTGGGCCTGGATGTACATGTGGCCTTAGTTGAGATCCCTTTTGTTTTGGAATTGGGCCTCATAGACCGGTGCCTCTCTGTGGTCCGGGAGGTCGGTCAGTCAGTCTTACCATATCCTAGGGACAAATACAGGGTTAGCCCTTCCCTCACTGTGGCCCTGGGTGACAGATGAGGCCAACTGCAACCCTCCTAAGTCTGTGAGTGATCCACACGCCTCAGCTTTTCTTCTTGCTTCCAACTTTGGTGAAACAAGGACAGAAAACAAACTCAAGCAAGAGATCATGTTTGAGAACTCAAGGGCCCTGCTGAACTAGAGGGGGACCTCGCTCCACAGAGGAAGGAGCTGCTGCGTTCCAGTTCCCGCCACTTTCCCTCCCTCCTTGGCTGGTGCTTATGCTGCCCCAGCAAGGAGACCACAGACACCGAGCACCCCTCTCTGTGATGAGGAGCACTCCCCTCCATGCTGAGCACCCACCCCATGCTGAGGAGCCCTCCCCTTGTGCGAGCACCCCACCCTATGCTGAATACCCCACCCCATGCTAAGGAGCCCCCTCCTTGTGCTGAGCACCCCACCCCATGCTGAGGAGCCCCCTCCTTGTGCTGAGCACTACACCCCATGCTGAGGAGCCCCCCCTTGTGCTGAGCACCCACCCCATGCTGAGGAGCCCCCCCTTGTGCTGAGCACCCTACCCTATGCTGAGCACCCACCCCATGCTGAGGAGCCCCCCCTTGTGCTGAGCACCCCACCCATGCAGAGGAGCCTCCCCTTGTGCTGAGCACCCACCCCATGCTGAGGAGCCCTCCCACCTTGTGCTGAGCACCCCACCCCATGCTGAGGAGCCCCCTCCTTGTGCTGAGCACCTCACCCCCTGCTGAGTGCTCCTAAGTTGGTAAGTCCTTAACCACCTTGCACTCCTCCCTTCTGTTCCAACCTCAGATCCAGGAGCTGCAGGCCACAGTAGGTCAGCATGGGGATGACCTCAAACTCACCAAGGCCGAGATCACAGATATCAACAGGCTGATCCAGAGGATCCACTCAGAGATAGGGAATGTGAAGAAACAGGTGGGTTCTATGCAGTGAGGCAGCGCATGGGTTTATTCAGCACCAGTCTTGGAGAGATTGGTCATCAGGTGGGATGGACTGGGTTGTGTGGAGGGGTAGAGCATTCTGCATGCAGAGCACATGCTGTAAGTGCTGTGGGGTCCAGTGGGACTAGAGTCGAGTGAGGACCCAAGGGAAGTTTTATGAGGAGATAAGATCCCCGCAGGATGAAGGGCAGAGGGAGAGGGGAAGTCAACGAACGAGGTGTTGCCTCTAGTACAGGGAAGGGCCTGTCTACCTGCAGCGACAGGCAAGGAGCAGAGAACACCATCAGGCAGGAGATGGTGATCACCTTCTAAGCCAGGGAGTGGCTGTGGTGGGTCAAGGATACCACTCACTCTTAGGTTTCAGCGTTGTTGGAGGAAGTGGAACCTGTGGTCAGCTTTAGGGCTGTCTGCCCTAGCCTTAGCCCAGAGCGCTGCATGGCTGTGTGTGGCCTTCCTCATGGTGTTGTAAGGTGGAAATTGATCCCAGCATCCTCCTCAATGGGAACATTTCATGGAAAACTCACTGGTGCCATACCTGTGATTCTGAAGCCACCAGTTTGTGGTGT
The DNA here is from genome assembly GCF_903995425.1 of Onychomys torridus. NCBI lineage: Eukaryota > Metazoa > Chordata > Mammalia > Rodentia > Cricetidae > Onychomys > Onychomys torridus. The sequence goes on along the minus strand of NC_050458.1, from coordinate 66,571,787 downwards.
ATGAAAGCCAGTGCAAGCATTTGAGAGCCTCAACCACTCAAGCAGATCAAATGTCCCCCCCCCCCCGTTTCTTGTCCTTTTTATCCTCCACCTCTTCACTCTGCACACACACACACACACACACACACACACACACACACACACACACACACACACCCCTCCTGTGTTCATTTGGTTTATGATGCCAGGATTAAATAAGAACTTATGGATGTTTTGGTTTATTTAAGACTGATAGACGTGCATGAAAAAAATGCAATATTCAAGGTATTTTCAGTAATAGCCTGTCTCCAACTGATACAATGCTGTATGCTCACAGTTGGGCAAGGATCCCAGAGCCATCCAAGTTCCAAGTCCTGCGACAAAGCTTCAGGATCAGTGAGGATGTGGGACCATTATTCTTATGTCACACTTTTAGATCAGAATGCCACTGTGTTTTGGCTGTCAGGGAAGATGTCTCTGGGAAATGTGGGGGATCCCTTGTGAAATTCATTTCATGTTGTATCCTCTGAGACTCCTAGCCAAGGGGCATCTCTCCCCTTCTACCAAGGAAGAAGCTCACTGCACCACATCTGAGTCTCTTGGTGTTTGTGGTGTTTAAAAGAATGTTCAAATCTCACATCCTTCCAACTCAGACTATTCTTAACACTCAAGATTTTGGCATTCCCAAGTTTACCCTGTGACACTTGGTCAGTGAAAGAGCAGAGGACAGTTTGACCAAATTTGTGTCACCCTTCTGCATGACCAGTCCTCCTGGTCCTGAGGATGAGCCATAATTTCCAATGGTCAGGCAGGTTGGACCTGGGAGTCTCCTCCCAGGCTATGAGGCACTCATCCAAAATTCTGGGGATGTTGGAAGATTGGAGGGGGGGGGGGCTGCTTATCAGAGGAGGTGACAGCTGAGGAAAATATCTAGAAATCCATTTTGAGTTAGGGCCAGCTGTTGCTTTTTTACTGGAGTCAGGGAAAAGATAAACTCACAACTCCAGTGGGATTGGTCCATTCCAAAGCATTTGTTACCAGTCAGCATCAGGAAAGGAGGGTTGGGCAGGACTTCAGACCCAAAGTGCTGAATCTGTCTGTCCCTCAGTGCTCCAACCTGGAGACGGCCATTGCTGATGCTGAACAGAGAGGTGACTGTGCCCTCAAAGATGCCCGAGCCAAGCTGGACCAGCTGGAGGGTGCCTTGCAGCAGGCCAAGGAGGAGCTGGCTCGGATGATGCGGGAACACCAGGAGCTCATGAATGTCAAGTTGGCCCTGGACATGGAGATAGCCACCTACCGCAAGCTGCTGGAGAGCGAGGAGAGCAGGTGGGAGCAGCTGTCATCTGGGGAAGTTTCCTCTCTGCTTTGACAGGAAGACCAGAGACAACTAGGCTCTGTGCAGGTCCTACAGAAGTGAGACCACACAACAAATGTGCTTGCCTTGTGGTAGGGAAGATACAAATGAGACAGTAACAAGGATCGACTTGTAAAATTCCTAAAAGGCAGTGGGAGAGTGAGTATCAATGTCGCCACTCTTAGGGAGTGTCCCCTGACTCTTCAAGGTTCTTGGATGGCAGAGAGGCAAGAACTCCCAGAGATATCCGAGTTCAAAGTCACTGTGGCAAAGCTTGAGGCTTTTTTTTTCTTTTCTTTTCTTTTTTTTATTATCAGTTGGATACAGTACATATTCTTATCCTAATAATGAAATGTTTCACTGAGGCTTGCCCAGTGATTGAGTAAAACCAAAACTTATTAAAAGCCACAGTCATCCCAGAGTCCCCCCTGCTATATAGCCTCTCTGGTTCTGTGGGTTGCAGTCTGATTGTTCTTTGCTTTATATCTAGTATTCACTTATGAGTGAGTACATACTATGTTTGTCCTTCTGGGTTTCCTCACTCAGGATGATATTTTCTAGTTCCATCCATTTTCCTGCAAATTTCATGCTGTCATTGTTTTCTCTTCTGTGTAGTACTCCATTGTGTATATGTACCACATTTTCTTAATCCATTCTTCAGTTGAGGGGCATCTAGGTTGTTTTCAGGTTCTGGCTATTATGAATAATGCTGCTATGAACCTAGTTGAGCCTGTATCTTTATGGTATGATTGAGCATTCCTTGAGTATATGCCCAAGGGTGGTATGACTGGGTCTTGAGGAAGATTGATTACCAATTTTCTGAGAAACCGCCATACTGACTTCCACAGTGGTTGTACAAGTTTGCATTCCCACCAACAATGGAGGAGTGTTCCATTTGTTCTGGTATCCTCTCCAACATAGACTGTTATTAGTGTTTTTGATCATAGCCATTCTGACAGGTGTAAGATGGTATCTCAGAGTTGTTTTGATTTGCATTTCTCTGATGACTAAGGATGTTGAACATTTCCTTAAATGTCTTTCAGCCATTTGAGATTCTTCTTTTGAGAATTCTCTGTTTAGCTCTTTAGCCCATTTTTAATTGGATTGTTCAGTATTTTGATGTCTAGTTTTTTTGAGTTCTTTATATACTTTGGAGATCAGTCCTCTGTCAGATGTGGGGTTGGTGAAGGTCTTTTCCCATTCTGTAGGCTGTCTTTTTGTCTTGTTGACCATGTCTTTTGTCCTATAAAAGCTTCTCAGTGTCAAGGTCCCATTGATTGACTGTTTCTCTCAGTGTCTGTGCTAACTGGTGTTATATTTAGGAAGTGATCTTCTGTGCCAATGTGTTCAATACTACTTCCTACTTTCTCTGCTATTAAGTTTAGTGTAACAGGATTTTTGTTGAGGTCTTTGGTCCACTTGGACTTGAGTTTTGTGCATGGTGACAGATATGGATCTATTTGCAATCTTCTGCATGTTGACATCCAGTTATGCTAGCACCATTTGTTAAAGATACTTTCTTTTTCCATCATATAGTTTTGGCTTCCTTGTCAAAAACCAGGTGTTCATATGTGTGTGGATTAATGTCAGGGTCTTCAATTCGATTCCATTGGTCTGTATGTCGGTTTTTATGCCAGTACCAAGGTATTTTTATTTACTGTAGCTCTATAGTAGAGCTTGAGGTCAGGGATAGTGATGCCTCCAGAGGTTGCTTTATTACAAGGATTCTTTTAGCTATCCTGGGTTTTTTGTTTTTTCCATATGAAGTTGAGTATTGTTCTTTCCAAGTCTGTGAAGAATTGTGTTGGTATTTTGATGGGATTGCATTGAATCTGTAGATTGCTTTTGGTAAGATTGCCATTTTTACTATGTTAGTCCTGCCTATCCATGAGCATGGGAGATACTTTCACTTTCTGATATCTTCAATTTCTTTCTTTAGAGACTTAAAATTCTTATCAAACAGGTCCTTCACTTGTTTAGTTAGTGTTATCCCAAAGTATTTCATATTATTTGTGGCTATTGTAAAGGGTGATGTTTCTCTGACTTCTTTATCATCGCTTTTATCATTTGTGTATAGGAGGGTTACTGATTTTTTTGAGTTGATCTTGTATCCTGCCACTTTACTGAAGGAGTTTATCAGCTGTAGGAGTTCCCTGATAGAATTTTTGGGGTCACTTATGTATACTATCATATCATCTGCAAATAGTGAAAGTTTGACTTCTTCCTTTCCAGTTTGTGGGATCTTTCTTTTTATTGTCACACTGGAGAGTAACAGTGGAGAGTGGCTCCTTCCTTACAGCAGAGTTCTCCTTGGAGGTGGCTTGGGAATGGGAAGACATGAGTCTGGGTTGGGGCTGGGGCTTGCTAACGGGAGAGAATCTTGGAGGTGATTCTGTGAGTAGATGGCATGATGGTTTATGGTGGATTGACTTGTTTGTTTTCTCTCTACAGGATGGGTGGTGAATACCCAAATTTAGTGAACATTTGTAAGTACCTGCATGTCTTGGTCTATCCTTGGTTACCTTCTCAGGGGTCTAGGTAGGTCTGATTCCATGGCACAAAGGAGAAATTGGAATCACAGGGCGAGTGGGAGTGAGGATGGGGTTAAGGACAGAAAGAGGGGTCTGGCTTCAATGACGAGAGAAGCGATGGCTGGAGAATGATAGAATGTTGAAATATGAAAGAAAAGCACCCCGTGATTCCCAGCAGGGCATGTTCCAGCAGCATGCTGCAAATGGTGCTTGATGGTACCACTTTTCCTACTGAGGCCAGAACGGCATGACCGCCCCCTTCACATACTTCTCTTTTAAGAGTTTGAAGTCCTACACTGGTCTGTAGATCCAGACCACTTGCAAAAAAGGTTGAATATTTGGTGTTAAGTACAGGTAAAACAAAGCCACGGATATGATGGGTGCCACAAACATATCTTGAGAGAGAGAGAGAGGAGAGAGAGAGAGGGAGAGAGAGAGAGAGAGAGAGAGAGAGAGAGAGAGAGAGAGGGAGAGAGAGCTAAGGGAGTTGGCCATGGTGCCCTTGAAGGGCTCTGAACAGGATGTAGACTAACTGTGGCTGGGGTCTTCTCTCATCCTTTCCAGCCGTCGTTAGCAGTACCAGTGCAGGCCCAGGAGGTGCTGGCTTCAGTGTGGACTTAGGTTCCTTGAGCAGTTACAGCTACAGGCCTCTGGCCCTGGAGGTCAAGACCAAAGGCAGCTGTGGCAGCGAGCTCAAGGATCCCCCAGCCAAAGCCTCAGGCAGCAGCTGTGCCACCAAAAAGGCGTCCAGATGACGGACAGGCGGCAGTGCCGTGGGCAGAAGGCTGGGGGCCGCATTCTCCTCCTGCTCTTTTCCTTGGGTCCCTTTCCAAGTCGGAAGTGTATTCTCTACCACTGAAATCCCAACCTGTTCTCCCAGCCCTGTTTTCCTCAGTGCAGAGAACTGTCTGGTGCAGGAAGGTCAGTCACGGGCTCTCTCAGTGACCTCTCTCCCACTCACTTTTTCTGGGTGACTGCCCCACACGCAGAGATAAAGCACAGACCCAAGAGGTTTCCCTGTAGCCAACAGCAAGCCTCTCTGTTCCGTGTCGTCTCCAGCCTTCACTGTCAAGGGGCCTTTCCTCTTTATCCCCTGACGAGGATTCTACCTAGTTCTCTGCTTCTCCTGCAATAAATGATTGACTGATGATATCATCCTAGTTTGTTTTATGTTGCTACCACGGAATCCTTGAGATTGGGTACTATGGTTTGAACTGGAAATGTCACCCCCTAAGCTCATGCTGTGCACAGCTGATCCTGTTAAACAGCTGAGATTTGTCACTCATGTGGCTGCAGGGCGGGCTCAATGTTTCCCATGTGGTCACATATGAGATGTGTGATGTCCCCTCCTGTGGAGATGTAGGACCCTCAGAGGTTGGAGCTTTAGCGAGGTTTGACACTCAGCATCTCTGACACCCTGAGATCTCCTTTGCTTTGCCTAGAGTTGTCACAGTGGCCCTTCCCCCACCCCCACCCTCCTATGGCCCCCCTTTCCTGTTCTAGCACAAGCAGGAAGCCTGTGCACATGGGAGCTTCTGGCTGCACATGCTCCCATTGTGTGTACAAAACTGTGGTGGCTTCCATAACAAGTATTGAGTGAGCCATTGTCTAGGCACTGGGAATACCAAAACAAATGGAGTAAGCAGAGACCTGTGGGGCTCAAGTCTACTGGGGACAGGGAAACCCAGACACCAACAAGGCAGCGTGTAACATGTCATCATGGCGTAGGAAGATGAGTAATTTCGGCGATCTCCATAAGCCTGTGTGCTCCTGCAAGAACGCTTGTTTCTCAGGTGGCCAACCAACTGATTTGAACACAGTTCTCACTGGCAGGCCTGTCTTTCAAGAATGAGCCTTGTTGAAGGGTAGCATTCAGGGTGCCTATGACTGGTCTCCTCCTGTGTGTCTCACCCTTCCTTGACCATTAGTCTATCACTTAGCAAGCCAGGCTCTTCACACCCAGGGGACATTGTCTATTTCCCGTTTATCGGAAGCGGGCTCATCCTTTGCAGCCATGCTGAAATTCCATCCCCTCCCACGGGCCTGTGATGCTCCGTTTCTCCAGGAGAACCCATCAAGCTGCCTAGCCTGAAAAGAGAAGCAACATTGTAGCTGCTGTCCCGACAGTCCCCAGCCCCCCACTCTTCAGGTGAGCAAGCTGGAGCGCAGAGGAGTGAGTGAGTGATCTGCTCACAGCACTGGGGAGCAGCAGGGCCTAGACAGGCATCTGTACAGCTGTGGCACCCCCTTAACCTATCTGCAGTTTATACTTGTCCCTCCTCCACCCTTCATTACCCCCTTGCTCCATGGGCCCTTAAGTGTGGCTCAACTCTGGGTACATTTTCTGCAGGAATGCCCTACTCATATATTCCTCAATATAATGCAGAAGTCTCAATGCCTTGGCACACAAATGATGAAACACCTGGGTTAATAAGTTTGTGTTTCTTACATATCCACAGCTTACATTTTTTTATTATTATTATTATTATTATTATTATTATTATTATTATTAAAACTAGGGCTTTTTGGTATCATCAAATGCTAAACTGCTCCTTGGGGAAGAGGCAAAGTAAAGACTTTCAGGCTAATGGTCCTTTTAGACCTAGCGTTCTGGCTTTGAATTTTGGTCCTTTTGATCACCAGTTGTGGTCCAGTGCAAAATTGTGCCCTTGCAAAATGGGCTGAACCTTAGCTAGCCTTTTGCTTTCTCTATGCCAATAACTCATCTCAGCCCTGCTGGAGCATTTTCTACCTGTCAGCATGGTTAATTCTCCTGAAAACCGATGTGTTGTTGCTAATGATGAAAATGCTGTCGTCACACTGTTCATTTGCTCTGGGGGTATTGGGATTCAGGAAAGGGAGGTTAGCTAGCTCGCCAGGAACCACATAGCAGGGAGGAGCATAGGTGGGCATCGAAGCTCAGTGAGGGTCTGGAGTCTGCGCTCCCCGAGTCCCGCCACAGCCTCACTTGTCAGAGAACTCGCCATGGAGGACACCTCACTGTGGTAACGATTGCAGCTGCACGTTGTGTAATGAAGACACACTTTAGAGAAAAGCCTTGCTAGGTGATGACATCACTGTGCCAACATCGGAGTGTGCTTACACCCACCTGGACAGTACAGTTCAATCCTTACTATGTGGCCAGTTGACACCACAGAAATGTGCTAGACGAAAGTTGTACACAGCTGCTCCTGGGGTACCACAGTGAATAAGCAGAAAGCATATACTCTAAGATTCAACATAGTGTAGCAATGCAGAAACCAGTAACATCTGCTGTCTTGTCAAGTATCACTACTGCTCACAGGTGTGTGGGCTGCAGCTTTTTACACCTGGCCGTGCTGTAGATGTGTGTACTACAGCCTCACTAGGAACACTCAGTGTGCTGTAGATATGTACTACAGCCTCACTATGAACACTTAGCGTGCTGTAGATGTGACTACAGCCTCACTAGGAACACTTGGGTCCCACCCTGCTTTGATAGCTGGAGCATCATCAAGTGACAGGAATTTTTCAGTCTATGAGACCTGGTCATACAGATTGCTGTTGGCTGACCTGAACGTGCAATGTGTCGTTGCAGGATATGGTTGGTTGATAACTTCGTTTATAAAGAGTCTTGCTGAATCTTGTATGGAATACCCTATGTAGCTGGCCTTTGACTTGCCATGGTCCTCCGGTCTCTGCCCTCAGAATGCTAGGATTCCAGGTATAAGGCACCATATCCTGTCCACGAGGCTATATTTAATTGAATTTGTGGGTCTCTGTAAGATGTGTATTGGTTGGTTCAGGCCCCAGGAGCCCAGCAGCGGCAGGACCTGATGAAGCTGGAATGTGAAACACTGAATCTGTCTCCTGAAGTGCATTCATTCCTGCCCAGCAAGAAGGTGCAAATCCTTCTGGTACCTCTAATCTGTGCACATACTGCCCTCTGCCAGCAGCTCCTGGTACTGCACCTACTGTGGACCTGAGAAAAGACTCCAGCGAAGCTGGGGGATAATCCTGGATCAGCGCAGGGCCTCTCTGGAGGAGGTGCTGCTTGGCTCCCTGGCATGCCTGGACTGATCCCAAACTCTGAGCTGCTGGGGCCCTGTCTTATGTCTCCCCTCCTCCTCCCTCCCTCTCCGATCATGGAAGGAGAAAGGAGGCAGCCCCCCTCTTCCCGAACCTCCTCACTTTTAGCAGCTAGCTAAACCTTGGGGTCATGTCAGAGGTCCTGGGAGTGTGGGAGGTCTGTCACTCAGCAACACTCCCTCCTTCAAACCCCACTGACACTGCATGCAGGCCCCAGCCCTGGCTATAAGGGCAGCCTTTGAGTAACTGTCTCTCAAAGCAGATAAATCGGGTGTAGGAGTACTGACAAGGCACAGTCAGCGCACCGCAGGGCTGCACGTAGACAAACTTAGGTGGCTTCCTGGAGGGGGTGTAGAGGGCTATGAGAGGGGAGCTCTGTGAAGACTCTGCAGGTCCCCAGGAATCTATCCCTTCGACTACCCGCAGGGTGATGACTGAGTGAAGGACAATTACTTTGCACTGTCTGTCTGTCTGTCCTATTTGGCAGCTGCTTCCAGCACCACCTGAAGGTCTTTCTATCTTCTCTGCTGTGGACCTCCCTTAGGAGACCCATGGCCCGAACTCCTTCTTATGCGTCCCACCATCCATCCCCAGAGCGTGTGAGATTTTAGAGCTAGCTCTCTGGGGTCCCAGGTCCTTCCTGCTGGAACTACAGAGGAAGGTGCTGGATAAAAGCCAGCTCTGGACCTGAACTGCAGTGTCCCGGTCTGGAAGGGACCAGAGTGCCATTCAGGTGGAAGGACACACCGCAGCCATCCCGTGGTGGATTTGACTCCTGGCACTTGTTTCTTGTGCCTACTAATGACAGACACGGGCAGCTTAGCCCTGCTTTGTTTGTTTTTCTTCAATTTTACAGTGGGAACAAGGAAAAGGATTGGTGAGAGGTTGAAATGAGTTAAAACGTTCGAAGTGCTGAACCCAGTATCTAGTGCTTTGCAAGCCCCAGGCAAGGGGTAGCTCTGTTTCACCAAGGTGCGCCCGCCAGGCTAGTTTCATTCCCGCCCTGCTCCACTCCAGTCCCACTGCATTCTCCTCAGCCCCCAGGAGCTTCTTTCCCATGGCTCCTGACTCCTCCAAGCGCTGTCCCGGGCTTATTCAATGCTGCCCCTCTGCTCTCCTTCATTATTTGGAGAACTAGCCCGCTCCAGTCCTGGAGTTCACTGGTTCTTACTTCCAGTCTCCTTAGTCCCTGGTGGGTGTCATTCTCCTCTCTTAGTTCTGCTACCTCCTGACTCATTTGACAAGCCTCCTTCTGACCTGGCAGTGGGTGTCCCAACTTCCTCCCTGGGACCCCTGATCACCCGGGAAGTGGAGACTCAGTTCCCTGGTGTCTGCCTCCCCTACCACTTCTGCTGGAAGGGTGGGTAGCATCTTCCAGGCTACAGTGGGAGGAGCTGATGTCGTGGCTCCTGGCTCCAGTTGCCGGCATCTAGTGCCCTCTAAGCACTACCCCGCTCCTGTCTCTAATTCTGTGACCAGTTTCCTTCTGTGGGTGTGGGGCTCGGGTCTCTCACGGTACAGGTACAGGGGTTTCCTGAAGTCAGCAGGTGAACTGTCCCTTCAGCCCCTGACTGGTTAGATGTGTGTGTTTATGAACTCCAAGGGCTTGGTTCACCTTCTGTCGACAGCCGTGGTGTGCAGCCCCTTTTCTTCAGTTTCAGCTTCTCACTGAGCAGGCTTTTTCAGACTCCCTCTCCTTCAACACCCTTAGTTTTCCCTTGATATCCTACTTTGTGGGTTCTCACCTTGTCTTGTATTGCTGGGTGCCCGATACCCTGGCCCTACCCAGGGGTGTCTCACCAGCCCCCCTCCCTTTCCCGATTCTATCTCCAGGTCTGGCAGGCTCAATTATAATGTTGGCCCAGGGAGGGGGCTGGCCGTTCCCTCTACACGTGAGGCGTGTGCCACCACAGGCCTGGCCCACTCCTTCCGTGTCTCCCTAGGGATGAGATGGGGCAGAACTTCTCCTTCCTGTTTGGACAGGGATGGTGGGAGATAGAGAGCATGTCATTAGTGATGACTTGGCTTAATTACAGCCCACAGCAGAACTGGGCTTGTTTACTCTGCAAATGGGCAGAGGAAGAGGCAGATCAGGCATCAGACTTCCCAGGCATGATCAAAAGATCAAGGCGTTCTCTCTCCCAGCCCTTTTGTTCATCTTTGAAAAAGAATCACGCCATAGCTTCTCTGTGAAGGCCAGAGTCAGAAAGGATCTTACACATCTCCCAGAGTGGCCGAGGGTGGAGGGATGGTGGAACAAAGAGACAGATGAACCACTCACTGAATGCCCCCCACCCCCACCCACCCCGTGGTATTTTGGAACAAGTGAGGGGAAGAAATTCACCTTTCTCAGAGCAAGACTACACTTGCCTGGACATACCTGAGAGCATGTGAGCTTGGAGGAAAATGCCTGTGATGACTGGGCAGGTGGTGGGTGGGGTTGCACAGGCCTCAGAGAGCTTAAGAAGAGAAGAGAAGGGGGAGGGGGGCTGAGAGCACTTGGTCTATAATAGAGACCAAGGGTCTGCCAAGGCTTTGGGTGCAGGGCATAAGTGAGAACGGAGAATTGAAATAGAAGGACCTTAGTGAGACCCAGGGCAGGATTTGCTGGAGCTAAAGGATATTCAGACTGGGAAAAATAAAAACAAGTCCATAGAAGCTGGGTGGGGCCAAGGTTCCTGAGCCAGAGCTCCAAGCTTGGGTTCGAATTCTGTTACAGTCACCATGCTGAGTGACATCTAAGTCAGGTGGTCACCATGGTCATGTGAGTGCAAAACATATCGTACAGTATGCCCCTACTTACAAAACAGTACACCAAGGAAGCGTAGCTGTGACCTGAAACCTCGTGGCCACTCCTTTCTCACAGAGGTCTCAGAACTTTCTACAGTACCCTTGGGGGAAGCATGGAAAAGACACCTTTCTACACACTTCCTTCAGGAGTCAGGGGCTTTTTTCTGCAACAGACTGGGGATGTTCAGAGGATTAACACTGAGGACTTCCCAGGAGATTGCCCTGAAAGTCTGACGTCTGGAACAATGCCTCATGCTTAGCTCAACTAAGTCGTTTTCACTCTAGAACAGTATTGAGGCAGTTCCGGTCCCCTTGTCTGATCTGTACCCAGGGTTCTCACTATCTGTCCCCTCATCCACTCCCTCTCTGACTTACCACCTGGCTCCAGAGCCCCAGATCACGCGCCTCTCTGGTGCATGCTCCTTTGCCAGTGGGACTGAACCCTACAGCAGCTGAAGAGGTTCATGTCAGGAAGGTGATGAGCTTGGAGAGCAAGCATGGAGACAATGGGAGAAAAGATGCCTTTTCTTGAGGAAGCTGCCTGACTGGGGGCAGAAATAGGGCCCTTCATGCTGAGGATGGGCAGCAGGGCTGGGGTTCAGCATTGCACTCATTTGGTAAGGGAAGACAGGACTGGGCAAGAGACTCTCTCCTGCTGGTTCATCCTCTTATTGCTCCAGTTCACTCAGAAGCCTTCAAGTTTCTTCTTCTCTCCACGAATGACCTTGATCTACAGAATCTGCCCCGGGATGGCTGTTTTGGGTACAGGGACACTCAGTAGATCAGAGGATTGGAGAAACATGATCTTCATTACCCCCTGCAAAGCAGACAGACGCGACCTCAGCCTCATCCACTTGGGGCTGCTGTGCTGTCCCATTTGGTACCCTTTCCTGGTTTTTCTGGTGTGATGTGCTTTCAGGGTTGGATTTTTTGCTTTCCCAGAATATTCTGTATCGACATGGTGACTGATTAGAACACAACAGACTTACTCATTTTCTTTGGAACTTTCCAGGGTCCCTGAATCCCCTAAAGTTCCCCGGCAACTTACAATATAGGCTCCGTGAGGTTGCCCCTTGGAGAGTCTTGTGTGATTCTGCTCTGCCTACAGGGAGAAGGGGACTACTTGAACAGCCTGCTCCCCGCACCTGTCCAGGCTATCCAGCCTTCTAGATCCCAGCCCACACCATAAAGTCCAACCTCCGTTCTGCTGGTAAAGATATATAACCCACAAAAAGCACACCTCAAAGTAATTATTTAAAGGATCCAAATTTCAGCAATAGCTGCATGGCATACTGTTTCCTCCCAGCTGGATGTGACCTCTGCCATCCTGATGCAGAGCAGCTGTGATGACCCACAGGCACTCTCAGGAGATCAGGACTATTAACATTTTCTTAGAGATCCACTGACCCCCTCATGAGATCCTTATCTGGTCTCTCTTCTTCCGGGCATTCCAGCTGCTACGACATAAGAGGAAGCAAAGGTCTGTGCTGGGGGCTTTCCAGTGGTGCAGGTGCCCACAAGTTACCTGTATTCCCAGTAGTAACCCCAATACAGCTACTTGTTTGCCAAGCTGGACCTGAGGAACTCTCACTTCAGGCTGTGGGCTCCTTCCCTGCTTGGGACAAATAGATCTTGCTTCCCACCATCATCGTTATTGTTGAGTGTGTGTGTGTGTGTGTGTGTGTGTGGTCTCTGGGACAGACACAGTTTGTCTGAGTCACTCATTGGCGCAGGGAGTGGAGATAAAACTGCAGCAACTATCACAGAACACATTCCACTTACGTCTCTTCAGCGGCCTCTAGCTTGGACAGCTCCTCTCTTGAGTCTAATATATAGTGTGCACACAGTAGGTTTTCAGTTCCGTACCCACTGAGTGAACCTCTCCCAGCTTTAGATACTTACTACTCCAGTGAACTTACAGAGGAGTGTGGTTGGCCGTGAGTAACTGAAGGATAGCCAACATGGTGCAGGGTGGAGCTAGAGGAGATCCTTAGGCCAAAGCCAGTTCCAGAACTGCATCACCTAGGAGTCAGGAGGGCACTTCTGTCTCCACTCAGACAAACTGTGTCTGTCCTGGACACGGATACACACACACAGACACACCCACCCACCCACACACACACGCACAACAATAATGATGTCAATGACAGTCAAGATCTATTTATCCCTGACAGGGAAGGAGCCGATGTTCCCAAGGGAGATCAATCACACCACTGCCGTCTCTTCTATCTCTCCCTTCACCATGACCATCACCATTACATCCTTGTTGACCACCCAAGGTTGGGCCTGTGTATGGGGGGCACTCAGGACTTCTTTGGGAATGAAGATGAAGGGTTCCAGGACCCCAGGTCCCCTTCTTAGCTTCCTGAAGCTGCTTTGAAGAGTGTGGATGGGCTCCACTCACTCTTCAGCTTTCTTTCTTTGTAAAAGTCAATTCTTTGAGAATTTTATATAATGTATTTTGATAATATTCACCCTTAACTCATCCCTAATCTAACCTCACATCCTAATCCCCCAATTTAATGTCATATTTTTAAAAATAACCCCATCAGCTCCCTTTTTTATAACAATTGACTACCAATATACTTATGGGTGTGGAGCCATTCACTAGAGCATGGTTGACCTACCAGGAACCACACCCTTGAAGAAGACCAAATACTTCTAGACAGGCTCCAGAAACTCAACCGTCCACAGCCCTTAGTCAGGAGTTTGGGCTCAGGATCCCCTTCCCACCCCAAGCTAGAATGTTGAAAGACTTGATCTTAGGCAGGCAACCCCAGCGTCTGTGAGGTCCTGAATGTAGTCGTCCCATCTGAAAGGCATTGTTTTGCTCTGGTCCTCTCTGACCTCTCACTGTCAGAATCTTCCTGCTCCCCTCCTCCATGATGGTCCCTGAGCCTCAGAGAGAGGGTGAGATGTAGATTTGTGGCTGAGCACTCCATCGACACACATCTCCTCTGCAGCGCGTTCACCAACACCTGGAGACCTGTTGCTGTGCACCCCAAGTCTTGTCCAGCGGGCGCTGCTTTGCCAGTGTCCCAGTCAGAAGTCCGGCCATCCTGTCAGACTGGAGCTCATGCTCTGCCAGGCACCGAATGTGCAAGACTCACCTTAGGAATCTCAGCCAGAGAAATACTAGAGTATTTCTCTAGTGATGAGAGGCAAGCACTGTGGCGTCTAAAACTTCCAAACAGCCTCTAACATAGATCTCTTCCTTCTGTCTGCTCACTCCTGCTTTGGCCAGCCTTCCCTCTGAACAGTAGAATGATGTCTGATCTTGAATGTCCCCTGATGTGAGCCCAGGATCCCTTTCTCCTCTTTCCACACTTGTCTCATGAGGGTCTCTGCTACATCCACCAGGAATCTGACATCGTCTCCATCACGTAACATGGCGGTCAGGGAAATGGGCTTTGAAATCAGGTGCACTTGAACTTGAGTACCACTCTGACTCACTAGCTGAGTGATCCTGGGCAAGTAAGTCCCTTAATGTCTCTACACCTCCACTTCCCTAACTGGAAGCAGTAATGCATGGGTTTACTAGGTTCTCCTTGTCAGATGCGGCAGCACAGGCCTGCAATTCTAGCACTTGGGGAGGTGAAACGGGAAAATCTAGAGTTCCTGATACATCTCAGCTATGCAGATAGAGGCCATGTCTTTAAAACAATTAAAATAAGTATGCCATGTAGCAGTTGGCATAATGCCTCACACATGTGAAGTGAGCCACACACAGTGACTCTTCCTGTTACACCGCCGCCATGACAGCAACCGCTCTTACGGTTGCTGCCATCGCTTCTGCTACCACAGTGTAACCTTTCACCCCTGCTTGTCTAGGCTAGCTCCTGTGGTGAGCACTTGTGGTGGATACCTGTTCTGTCTAGGACCTTGAAGCACTGCCCCTGGGGCATGGCTCGGGGCTACCTTTAAGACCTGAGATACACTATGCCTCCTTCTTCTCTCCCTTGTGAGCTTGGATGCTGGGATGGACTCAGGCAGAAGAACAATGTGGAACTGTACCTCAGACTTCCAGGACCGAAAATAAATCTCCCATGCTGTACTGAGTCTTCCTCCCTAATGAATTCCTTTAAGCAGACTCCGTGGATTTCTCGTAATAAGCACTGTTACACTTAGGAGTTCAGCCTTCTGGATGTCCCCCAAACCCAGTCAAAATCAGCCCCTCCCTCTCAGTACATCTCGGTTCACTACTCACAGAGCTCTCCAGTTATCCCAGGATTTCAGCCTGGGCCTCAGTTCTTGGTGCAGATGCTGCTTTCTAGTCTGGGGACATATACTGGTCATTCCAGGTCAAGGACCTTACATGGTTTATTGACATTTCCACATCAGATAAGGAGGCAAAGTTAGACCCTGCCACCCTTGGTAGTCCAGCTTAGAAAACCCCAGGCAAAGCCATCCCTTCTGTTACACTCCCTGAGCTCTGGGCCAGGCTCTGCTGGGAACCCCAGGATGCAGGGCCCCTGGGCAGGAGCACTCATCTCTGCTTCAGGGCTGATGTGGAGACCATTCCTGGGGGTGCTCCTCTGAGATGGCTTCTGCCTCTCTGCTTCTCTTTCCTCTCCCCCAGGTTTGTCCTTCCCTCCCCCCCCCCCCCCCCCCTCCATAGCCCTCTCCTCAGGAGAACTTATTCTACCACCCTCTGCCTTACTAAAGCTTGGCAACCCCCACAGTGCTCTCACTCACAGGCAGTGGACAGTACTCTAGGAGGGCTTCCAGATGCCTCGCTCTAAGCTACTTCAGAAAGGCCCCCTCCACCAGGCCACCCTGGTTCTCAAGGGCTGATGCTCTCTATCCTAACATGGAGCAGCCCCTGGAAGTAATCAGAGAATTGGCAGAAGTGCCTCAGGGCCCAGGAGTGAAGCCTAGGGATCCCTGCCTCTGACCAGCTTTATCCAGGATGTGTCTACACAGCTAGAGGTCGGCTACTGTCCAGCTCCTGCCTGGGATCTTAGGATGGGACAGAAAGCCTCAGCCAGGAGAGAAAATTCCACTGGAGGAAATGGTGGCTGCCTGAGAAGCGTCTCACTGAGGAAAGTGCATCTTTGAAGTCACCTTATGCCAGGCACTCCCTGCCCAACACAGAAAGCCCACAGAGCGCTCATGCAAGCAGGGGTCAGACGGATGCTGGCTCTAACTTCTACTCTGTCCCGGGGCCTGTCTACTGCTGGACAGCTATGGTCCTTAGCACGACCCAAACGGTGACTCTATGGACCTTCTTTTTTGATTTAGCCAGATCTGGAGGACAGAGCCTCTCCTTTCTCAGTACCCCTTCCTCAAGAAGATCAGATGACAGGAGACGGGAGAAGCCTGGAGTGTGCAGAGGACCCCTCCTTGGATGAAGGCAAGCATTTATCCCATGCCTTGTTGGTAGATAAGCAGGAAGGTGGCATCACTGGAAAAGTAAAGCTAAGAGATCGCTGAGGGGATAACTTTGCAGGTCCCTAATTATGGAACAGATAAACTTTAAATTAGACCACTGCAGCGTGCAAGGGCAGCATATTCCACTTTCTATCAAAAGTGCTTTGTTGCTCAAAGCCTTGGAGATCTGTACTCTGCATATTAGCTCAGCCCTTCAGCAGGGGAAGGAGATAGTGGAGAGACGCCCCTTTCCGGTGTCCTGGGCTCAGTGGGGATAAAAGGAGACAGCTTTCTTGTGCCCCAGCATTGTATGACTATACAGCTCTAGCTCCATCACACTCCACCATGAATTGGCAACTGAACTTCAGGTCTGGCAGTGCCAAGAGCAACTTCAGTGTGCTTTCTGCCATGGTGCCAAGGAAACCCATGGACAGCGTGGCTGCTTGCCAGGCAACTGGCCACAGGGCAGGGGCTGACTTCAGCAGCAGGAGCCTCTACAGTCTTGGAAGGAATCGGCATACTACCTTCAGTGTGGCAGGCGGCAGTGCTCGGGCCACAGGGCACAGCTTTGGGCATAGCTCTGGATATGGAGGGGCGCGAGCCAGCGGCTTTGCCAACAGCATGTTTGGTAGTATGGCCCTGGGGCCCACTTGTCCATCCCTGTGTCTGCCTGGAGGCATCCACCGCGTCACTGTCAACAAGAGCCTGTTGGTCCCACTCACTGTGGAGCTGGACCCGGAGATCCAGAAGGTGCGCGCGCAGGAGCGGGAGCAGATCAAGGCTCTGAATGACAAGTTCGCCTCCTTCATCGACAAGGTGAGTCTTTTCGGAAGTCATAATGATGCTATATAGTAGCAATTCTCCTGTTTCCTGGGCAATGGATGGATGTGATGGGGCCTGGATGGGTGGTCCCTCATCTCAAGGGGAAGAGAATAGATTTACAAGGTGCCTGGAATGGGGAATAAATGAAGGTTACCTCCTTTGGAAATCTTACAGAGAAGGTGGGAAATGGATAGAGGTAGCCTTATTTTGAGAAAAGTGGTGAGTTCCTGAAGGTCAAATTTTGGGAGGTGTCCGCAGGTTTGTTTGTTTGTTTTAAGAATGTGAACAAATGAGAGAATTAAGCACAATCCAGAAGGCAGGGTCCACAGACCAGGGAGGCACATTTAGACCTAAGGGAATGTCTCCTGGGTCCAGGGTCAAGCCACAGAAGAAGTTAGAATGCTGTATCTTAGGCAAGTGCTCAGTGACTTGAGGCCCAGAAGGAATGCACTTGTTAATGGTGTCTCCCAGGAAGAACTGCTGGTGGACAGTTAGGGCTTGACCCACAGGATTTCACAAAACTCCCCTTCTCTTGGGAAGTCAATGGCGAACGTCCATGGGGCATGATAATAGCTGTATGGTTTCAGGTGGCTGTGGGTTTGCATTCCAGGTGCGCTTCCTGGAGCAGCAGAACCAGGTGCTGCAGACCAAGTGGGAGCTGCTGCAGCAGCTGGACCTGAGCAACTGCAAGAGGAGCCTGGAGCCCATCTATGAGGCCCACATCGGCAGCCTTCGCAAGCATCTGGATATGCTGTCTGGGGACAGGTTAAGGCTGGACTCAGAGCTGAGGAACATGAGGGATGTGGTGGAGGACTACAAGAAAAGGTGAGCAGGCCACCAAAGCTCCAGGGTCAGGGGCTCATGTGGTCTTCTCTGGATATGGAGAGGTATCCGCCCTGTGGTAACATCTTCTCAGGCAGATAGGTAGGAGTCCCCGGGTTCACTGGCCCTCCGTTGTGGGTAAAGGATTCTGTATAGGCGTTTGGGTATTTTCCTGGGATGCAGTGAGGAGATCCAAGGTTCTTACTGACACCACTGGCCTCTTGGCACTCACTTCTGGCATATCAGCTGCTTTTCTCATCACTGAAACCAGTGCCTGATAGGAGGCAGCTTAAGGAAGGAGAGGTTTGTTTGGGCTTAGAGTGTGAGGAGATACAGTCCTTTTGGCTCACAGTGTGAGGGGATACTGACCTTTGTGGTGGAGGTGGTGGTGGGGCAGAAACACAGCAGCTGGGAGCTAGGTGGTGATGGGCAGGGGCTGTCTCATGCTACCAAGCATGAGGCAGAGAGCCGAGGCCGGAAGTATGGTCAAGCTTGAACTCTTCAGCCCTGCCCCTCCGGCTATATGGCTGCCATCTAGGGCCCATGACTAGAAGCTTCCACAGCCTTTGAAATAGCACCACAGGCTAGGGACCAAGTGTTCAAATGTGTGCATCCGTGGGGCACACGTAACACTCAAATTATAAAGCCCAGAGATCCCACTAAACCCAGGGCTTTCCCTGTAGTGGAAAGAGGTTTCTCAACAGACAGGCAGACCTCTGCCATCTTCTCCCCTCTCCCACAGGTATGAGGTGGAGATCACCCGACGCACAGCAGCGGAGAATGAGTTTGTATTGCTTAAGAAGGTGAGCCCAGGCCCGGCAGTGGTGGCACACGCTTTTAATCTCAGTTCCAGGTCAGCCAGGGCTACACAGAGAAACCCTGTCTTGAAAAAAAAGAACAAACAAACAAAAAGTGAATAATATATTTTTAAAAGGGAAGAAGGTGAGCTCCGAAGCAGCCTTGGGCTTCGGACTCTCTTGAACCTGTACTCTAAGCAGCTCCACTCAGGACTTCATCCAGGACACCTAGAGAGGGCTTAGGGGCTGAATTTCAGTGGGACCAGAGTTATAGCTTCCAGCAAGTTGGAGAAGAAGGACACACAGCCAGATGCTGGATGGGAAGAGACAGGAGGGAGTCCTGTGCAGACACTGGGAGAACATGGCTCCGCTCGGTCTTCCTGTGTAGCTTGAGGAAATGCAAGGCCTCTCTGGGCTGTGTGTTCTGTAGGTGAAGCAAAGGAAGACTGGTCCTGTTCCCTTCCTCCATTCCCAAAGGTTCAGTCAGTCTGAGGAAAGTTGATGTTGAGTGACTGCATCAACATGTTGAAAGTCAGATGGCTACAGGACAGGGCAGCAGCAGAGGCAGGGTGATGGGTAGGATGAGGGATGTGTTGATGATGTTATGGGGCCTCTGGACAGGATGCAGATGCAGCCTACACAGTCAAGGTGGAACTTCAAGCCAAAGTGGACTCTCTGGACAAAGACATCAAGTTTCTCAAGTGTCTGTACGATGCGGTGAGGACACACCCATCCCCCATACTTCCAACTCTCTCCAGCTGAGAGACCCTGACCTTCCCAGAGAGGCATCAGTGGGAGGGACTCAGGACCACCTCAGATAAAGATGCTTGCAGAGACTAGTGTGACCAACTTTCTCAGAGACCACAGACCCAGAAGCCTGATGGAGAAGCGGTGAGGATCTGGGGGCCCTGACTGTTTCTATCCACAACTCAGGAGATTGCTCAGCTCCAGGCTCATGCCAGTGACACCTCTGTCATCCTGTCCATGGACAACAATCGGGATCTGGACCTTGACAGCATAATTGCTGAGGTCCGTGCCCATTATGAGGACATTGCCCTGAAGAGCAAGGCTGAAGCTGAGACGCTGTACCAGACTGAGGTGGGCACTGGTGGGGGAGGGGGAGCCTCTTTCCTTCCTGAAAGGGTCCCTCCACCAGCACCATAGAAATGCTGCATGAGAGTGGGACCAATGGCATTCTATCCAAAGGGAGTTCTCAGCTCTGTTATCCAACTAGTGTGGGTGGACAAATCCAACAGGGACAGACAGCTAGTCCTCAGGTGGCATAGACTGAGGCGCTCCCATTGTAAAGCAGAAGAAGTTATGGGAACGGGGGTACAGTGAGACAGGGAAGGAGGAATAGAGTAAGGGTGGGTGAGCTGGAGCCAGGTGGGGAGAGAAGGGAAAGCCCCGAGCCCCTTTCTGCTATGCATGAGGGTGTTGGAAGACCTTCAGGAGCCAGTTGGAATTCCAAGAGCGATCTGACTAATAGATGAGGGGTGGAGTAAGGCCCTCTCCTCTACTCACCCCCATTTTCACAGTCACTAATGTGTCAACTTTCCATTTCTGTAACAAAGTGGTGAGAAAAATCAACTTATGAGCAGTGGACGTTTGTTTTGGTCCATGGCTACAGAGGTTTCAGTCTGTGGATACTTGGCCCAGGGGACCCACTATACACCATGGCGGGAGCTCGTGGTAGAGGGGATGCACAGTACACCATGGCGGGAGCTTATGGTAGAGGGGATGCACAGTACACCATGGCGGGAGCTTATGGTAGAGGGGATGCACAGTACACCATGGCGGGAGCTTATGGTAGAGGGGATGCACAGTACACCATGGCGGGAGCTTATGGTAGAGGGGATGCACAGTACACCATGGCGGGAGCTTATGGTAGAGGGGATGCACAGTACACCATGGCGGGAGCTTATGGTAGAGAAGGCAGCTCACTTCATGGCATTCTGGAAGCAGAGAGAGTAGGAGAAAGTGGCTGGATGTCTCAGTTCCCAATACCCCTTCAAGGATGTGTCCCCAGTGACCTAAACTTCTAACTAGGACTTATGTCTCAATAGCGCCAAGCTGAGGAGATATTAACACATTAGCCTTCCTAACTTCACCAACAGTACCACCAAGCACAGATGGCAGGTGCAGTTCAATCTCACTACCCTCTCCTGTTCCTTGTTCCAGTCCACGGACATTCCACTTCCTCTTTCCTGAAGAGCTGGACCACTAGTCCCTCACCCTACCCCAATCCCACTCGTAATTCCTTCTAAAGACACATGCGTCCCCAGCCTTCCTTCCCCTCTTACCTTTGCCTGGGAAAGTTCTGCAGGAGAGGATGAGCTTCAGAAAGAGCAGGGCAGGCCCTACTTACTGCTACATCTGCAATGCCGGGGCAGAGCCAAGTTGGACATTTAGGAGACGCCCCTCGGAATACAGGATGATGAACAAAATGGGTGTCAGAACTCCCACACTGGAGAAGACAGTGGGAACTGCACCTCCCCTGTCCACCCTGGGAAAGAGGACAGGAGACAAGCTGGGCCACATACAGGTTCTGCTAAAGGACAGGGTGAGGGGGTTTCCTGGTCAGAGCTGGAAGGGCACCTAGGTGCTGGCTTCACCACCTCCACATCAGAATCATCTCAAGCTCCCTGGGGTAGGTGTGCTCTCCTGTTCTTCTGTCTCATCACCATCTCCTGCCTCTGGGTCACTAGATTCAGGAGCTGCAGTTGGCAGCTGGCTGCCATGGGGACAACCTGAAACACACCAGGAATGAGATGTTGGAGCTGAACCGGCTTATCCAGAGAATCCGCTGTGATATCGCTAGCGTGAAGAAGCAGGTGGGCAGTGACCTGGTAAAGTTACAGTCCTGTGATGGAGACACAGGGCTGCTCTTAAGGAAGAAGCGGGTCTCCCTCCTGGGCTTGGGAGTCCAGGAACAACCATAGGCCTCCTTCTCACTCTGCATCGGCATGGGGAAGACTCTGTCCACCTCTAGCTTACCCACTGTGCAGATTAGACAGCTGGGCAGGAAGGGAACAGTGACTTGCCCTCCCCAGCTCTTCATTTACAGGGCAGAGCTCACATGCCCAGGGAGCCTTACTTTAAGTTTTTTCTGTGTCCAACACACCCGTCCCTTGGCCTTTGTGTGTGGCCCTCCGAGAGCAGGACTTGGGCCTCCTTCTCCCAAGTGGTTGGGTGCACGGGATATGACAGGGCCCCCTGTGGCCACCCTGCATTCCGGTCCTTGTGGTGGGGGCGTGGCCCTGGCAGAAGTGTGAGCTGCAGATGAAGTCCCCTGGATTCTCACGCCTGTGCACAGGGCCCTTTCCTTTGCATTGGTCTCACCCGAAACAGCAATTCCCAAATGGTGTGCGCACGCGTGTGTGTGTGTGTGTGTGTGTGTGTGTGTGTGTGTGTGTGTGTGTGTGTGTGTGTGTGTGTGTGCTCCTTTCAGGGACCCTCTGAGGAGCCACATCAACACTGATAGTAATGGATTGTTATTGACTCTTCTCCTTAAATCTCTGGGACTTCATGGAGGAGCAGGACACAGGGACACTTTTAAAACTATGGTTGTCTGGCTTATAGACTCTGTTATAAATGCCCTCCTGGTAGTCCTTGAAATTACAGAAGCTTAGGAGTTTCCTCAGAGTCCAGCATCCCGAGTTAGGGCTATTTTATGGAAAGGCTGCCTTGCCTATCCAGGTCATACATGGGAGCATTCAGGAAGCCTGGATAAAGCTCCTGCAGTGTGTGTGTGTGTGTGTGTGTGTGTGTGTGTGGCTGGAGCCCCCCTCTGTCTTGGTACTAACAGGGGCAAAGGGGAGGGGTGCCCTGCAGCAGAAATCTGAGTATGGTGGTGCATGCTGTCTGATCCTTGGGGGTAGTGTGGCTAGCACCTCAGGAATGATTCTTCTGCATCTGGTGGGCTGGTCCTGTAGCCACGATGGCCTTGACTTCAGGCTTTAGACAACTTCAGCACTATTGAAATTTCTTCTTGCTCTCCTGGCTTCCATCAGCTCCCAAGGGTCCTATTGTAATGCCTCATTTTCCTGACTTCTGAAAAACGTGTGTGTACGTACGTGTGGTGTATGTACGCGTGTACAGGTGTCCACACCCGGATGTGTGTGGAGGTCGGAGAACACCTGCGTCCTGATCTGCCACTCTGTCTTACTGTTTTGAGACGAAGTCTCCCTCTGAACTTGTAGCTAAGCTGGTTGCCAGCAAGCCCCAGTAGTGATCCTGCCTTCTCTGCCCACAGCCACAGCTCTTAGGTTATAAGTGGGTACATGACCAGACCCAGCTTTTTATGTATGTTCTGGGGATCGGAACTCAGGTCCTTATGCTTGGGCAGTATCAATTTTACCTTCTCGGATGTCTCCCGGCCAACAACTTTAATCGTTCATCTGCAATGGGATCTGGTGCTGGCTCTGCAGCTCCTTCCTGCACCCTGGGTTCCAGCTGTGCTACTTTACTACTGTCTCAGCTATTTTCCCTTTTGTGATAAAAGTGCCCTGGCATAAGCAGCCCAAGGGGAAAAGGGCTTACTTTGGCAGCTGTGGGAGAGCATAGTCCAACACGGTGGCACTGTGGGAAAGCATGGTCCAGTGCGGTGTCAGACTGTCAAGTTGCACCTGCAGTTAAGAAGCAGAGGATGATGAACGCCTGAGCTCAGCTAGCTGTCTTCTTTCTTAGGTCATCCAGGACCTAAGCCAGGGAATGGCATTGCCCATGTTTAGGATGGGTCTTCCCACTTGAACCAACCCAATCAAGACAAGCCCTCATAGGCACAACCAGAGCCTTGTCTCCGGGTGACTCTATCAAATCAATGAGATTAACAACTGGTGTGATGTGATTGTATTTTATGTTCTGATCATCTCTCTCTTCTTGATTCCCCAGTGCTCCAACCTGGAGACGGCCATCGTTGACGCCGAGCAGCGAGGGGACAGTGCTCTCAAGGATGCCCGCGCCAAACTGGATGAGCTGGAGGGTGCCCTGCAGCAGGCCAAGGAGGAGCTGGCTCGGATGATGCGGGAGTACCAGGAGCTGATGAGTATGAAGCTGGCGCTGGACGTGGAGATCGCCACCTACCGCAAGCTGCTGGAGGGCGAGGAGTGCAGGTGAGGGTGCTGGAGGGCAAGGCCATGGTGCCAAGGGAGAAACAGCTGTGGTTTCTCTGGCTGAGGGGACATTTTAGAGGAGAAAGATAAGGAAAACAGTGTTGGAAACACCATGAGAGAGGGCAGCTATGGTTTGCCAGGTAAACTCAGAGGTTAGCCATATGCACAGGAGGCTGTGTGGTGATACAAATGGAGCTGTGGGGGCAGACATATTGCCCCCATT
The DNA here is from genome assembly GCF_903995425.1 of Onychomys torridus. Taxonomy (NCBI): domain Eukaryota; kingdom Metazoa; phylum Chordata; class Mammalia; order Rodentia; family Cricetidae; genus Onychomys; species Onychomys torridus. Next base: position 66,547,914 of record NC_050458.1, on the reverse strand, counting down.
GCCCCATGCCAGCAATCTGGTCCCAGTCTCTATTTCCCCATCTATAGAAATGAGATTTGAATCTTCAAGTGTTGCTAGAAGAATGAATTACACTAATAAGCACACAAAAGCAAGAGTCCACTAAGGCTCGGCTGAATCACTGACAGTTTTATTCTTTTTTTGTTTGGCTTGTTTGTTTGAAACAGGGTCTTTCTCTGTAGCCAAGGCTGACCTCAAAATCATGGCAGTCCTCCTGCCTCAGCCTCCTGAGAGGTCTTATCTTAACTTTCTGTATTGCAGGATGTCTGGTGAGAACCCATCCTCTGTGAGCATCTGTGAGTATCCTAGAGATGGGTTGGGCTGAGGAAGCCAGGGACCGTGGGATACAGGGATACAGGGATGCACCTCCAATCACCATCTTACTTCACCTAGAAGTTTCTGTTACTGTCCTGTGCATGTTCGCTGGCATCAGAGCAACATTTCCCATCTTTTGCCCCCTGGAAAAAAGTGATTGAAGTTCACACTCAGCTCTTTTTTTGTGTGGCCCATCTCTTGGGATACTGCTGTCTAGAGAAAGGCTGGGGAATGGTCACTTCCCCAGGATACCCCAGAAGGCAGGCACTGTATCTGTTCTCTATGGTTCCCCCATTACACAATTTGTCACCTGACAAGGCCTCACTCACTGCACTGGCTAGGCACGTTGACTTCTGAGGACTGTGGTGGGATGGGCAGGACGTCTTCAGAGATGGCAGTTATCGTAGATGCTGTCACTTCCTGACAGACAGTCTCGGCCCTTCCTCCTCAGCTGTCATCAGCAGCAGCTATGGTTGCTATGGTTATCACCCAAGCCCCATGAGCTCGGACTTTGGGGCCAGCAATGCAGCGGGCAGCCCCAGCGCCCCTCGAAACAACCAGGCCAAGACCAGAGGAGCAGGAGACACCAGGGAGTCCCAGGACAAGAGCACCGCTGTTGGTACCCTGGCCAAGAAGACTACTTGATAAAGCCCACCACCCCACTCACCTCAGTGTCCAGAGGAAGAATGTCTTTGCTGCTGCCCAGAGATGCCCATCACTCTTGAGCCCTCTGTTCCCCGAGTTTTAGGACTGTCTCTAGTACACTTGACTATCCACTATCCACTTCAAGTTCTGAGCCGCAGTCAGTCCCCCCGTGTCAGTAGGTCCCACGTGAGCCTCTGGCTTGTCTTGCCTTCAGTTTGCAGGAGGCTCAAGCCACCATCATCTTCTTGAGCTAAGGAGGCTGTGATCAGCCAGAGAGAGGGGAGAGGAAGGAGATGGAGAGGAAGGAGGGGTGTGGAGGTCACATTTCCTATTGTATGGATTTTCTGCCCTTCTCGGAGTGGGTGGGACTTCTGGCAGCTTTCCTCTGTCCCATGGGGCAGGCCATTGTAGAGTGACTGGATGGTTCAGGAAGAAGATGTACATGTTTGCAGATGCCCCACAAGCTCCTATTCACAGAGCCACATGGAGGAGCCTTTTTATTTACCACTTTGTGCCACCACCTTCATTATGAATAATAGCCACTTCCACCTGTCAAGCACCTACAACTATGTGCCAGGTTGTCAGAGGCTGGTATGTGTTGCCTCTAGTCCTCACCTAACCCTGCAGAGAACGCACAAGCCACGTCTTTGGGACATCTAGGGAAGCTGTTTCTCAGAGTGGCTGAGCTAGCCCACAGCACACGCCTCTAAGCCAGCTCAAGCCTGGCAGGCTGCAGGGTTCATGATGTTTTGCTGGTAGATCACAATCACCCCCCACTTTTTGAGAAAGAATGTTGAGGTTACAGTCCTCGATAAGGGCAGTAGATTACGCTGGCTTTTGTGAAGATGGTGGCTATGTTTGGTCCTTGGAGCTCTCTCTGGGCCTGTGATCTCCAGGACTTTACAACTGTAGAGTGCCATTGCTGTAAGCTGAGTCCAGTGGGGGGACTTAATCTTGCCTCTGGGTGGTCCTACCCAGCCTGAAGTCATGGCTTGCTGTGTGAAGGCTGGAACCACCTTGCCCCTCCCTTGCCTGGTCTAAGGACTCTACATTTCTTCTGAATGTGTAATAAACCGCCTTGGAGCAATGTCAGAGGTGCACTTCTGTCAGCCTGTCAATCACTCCAAACGTTCCACTGTCTAAAGACAGGTGACCCACTTGTATATGTGCACAGCCCTACTGCGTAGCTGGAGGTCAACCCAAGAGACAGCTCAAGAGGTCACTTCAGGCTGCTGGGAGAGATAAACACTCAAAACCATGCACTTGTGCCTCTCACATCAGCCACAAGAATGAATCAAATGTATGCAGCACATAAATGCAACAGCTAAAACTATAAGACTCCTAGAAGAAAATACAAGGGTAAATTTGTAAAACTCTAGGATCGGGAGTGGATTCGGCAAAATGGATAAACTATTAAACTTCATGAATGTTAAAAAAAATAAAAATCTTTAAAAATAAGTTGCTTTGTCTTATTTTGTTTTGTTTGAGGCAAGTCACTCTGTAGCCCAGGCTAGCCTTGGACTCATGGCAGCCTTCCTTCCTCAAGCCATGGGATTTCAGGTATGAACCATTATGGCCAGCATTGTTGTAACTTGTTTAAGCCAAGTTAAAGGCTTTTCCTGGGGACACATGAACAGCATCTCACCCCATCTAGGACACTGATGGCAGACCAAAGGAGTGATTCCATCTGAGTGTAGCTTAGTGAGCCAGTGGGTTTGCTGGGGCTACACACGGGAGTATGAAAGAGGGCTTAAATGCAAGAGCATGGCTAACTCAAAGGGTGTCACCAAAAAGTCCATCCCAGCAGAGGTGACGAACTAGGAAAGCTGTGTGTCTGGACAACTGTGTTTCTGCCCAAAGTGTAATCAGTTCCACAGGACCGTCTTGTCTCCTCATGACTGTTTACTGCTGTTATGACCGTGGGGGTGGCCTCATGACTGTTGGACTTCTCTGTGATTTCCGAGTCTGAGAGATTTCAAGAGCTTCTCAAGTCTTATCAGTCCCCCTCCTCTCTTTGGGGGGAGCACCTCAATGCACAGCATGCAACTCACACTATCAAGGAAGCGGGAAGAGCCAGGCATGGTGGTGTGTGCTGCTACCTCTGCATTTGAGAAGCTGAGTTCAAGGCCACCACGGAGGACACAGTAAGAACTTCTTTCAAGAAACAAAAATGTGATGGGTGTGTGTGTGTGTGTGTGTGTGTGTGTGTGTGTGTGTGTGAGAGAGAGAGAGAGAGAGAGAGAGAGAGAGAGAGAGAGAGAGAAATTAAGTGAAAAGGCAGCCTACAGGAGGAGAGAAAAAATTTACAAATCATTTCTCTAGTAGGTTCTAGTATTCAGAGTATGAAAGGAACTCTTTCAACTCAACAAGACAAGGACAGCCTAGCTAAGAAAGTGCAAAGGGGCCAGAGACGTGGCTTGGCAGAATTTGATTTCTAGCACCCACATCCAATGGTTCACAATCACCTGTAATTCTAGCCCCAGGGGATCCAACACCTCTGGCCTCTTTGGGGGAGGGCACACATACACTAATAATAGCTTTTTTTTTTTTTTTTAAAGAAGTGTGCAAAGGATTTTAGTGAATTTTCATTTACAGAAAGTATACATATGGCCAGTGAACATATGAAAATATGCTCAAAATAGACATTAGAAAAAGTGGGGAGCAAACCCATAATTTATATCTTCTAAGACAATTATAATGTATAAAAAATCAGGCAATAACAGATACTGGTGAGGGAGGTTGGAACCTTTTGTGCCTTTGTTTTGTTTTGAGACAGGATCTCACTACGTACACCGTCTGGCCTGGAACTCTCTCTGTTGACCAGGCTGGCCTCAAACTCTTAGAGATCCAGCTGCCTCTGCCTCCCAACTGCTGGGTCTAAGGGTATGTGCCACTAAGCCTGGCAGAGAGGTTAGAATCTCTGTATGGTCCTTAAGAATTGGGCTGGAGAGTTGGCTGAGTGGTTAAGAGCACTTGTGACTCTTGCAGAGGACCCAGGTTCTATTCCCAGCCCCCACATGGCATCTCACAAACATCTGTACTTAAGTTCTAGGGGATCCCATTCCCTCTTCTGACCTCAGTAGGCACCAGGCATTCATGTGGCACACTGACACACACACAGGGAAAACACATGTGCCAGCAAGTCCACTCCTAGAGACACAGGCAAAGGGAGAGATAGAAACATTTCTATCATTTTAACAGCACACGTGACACAGAAGCTCAGACCAGTGCTAGACAAAAGAGCCCACACTTCATCAAAGAATGAATGACTAAAACTGAGGTACAGTACATACTCACAATGAGTATTTTTTTTAATCCATGAAAAGAAATGCTGTTACAATGTGAGTGATTCCTGAGGGGAGTAAAATCATGCTAAATAAAAGAAAAAGAAAAAAAAAAAGATTCCCCTATTGCACCATCCATTCATAGAGGTGTTCAGATGAGGAAATACAAATAGACAGAAACAGTGAGAACAGCGGGCTGCAGACACAGATGTAGGGCTTTCTTTGGAGAGATGAAAAGTTTTGAAACTAAGAAGAGGTGGTTGTCTATACCGTTGGAAACACAAAATGTCAATTGTTCAGCAATATGATTAATTTTACGGTCTCTCAATTTTCTTTCAATAAAAGTACAAATTGAATGTGGGAGTGTTAGTAACAAGGACAGAGAAACTGTGTTCCCAGACTTAGGGTCCCACGATACATCAGTGGTAGTCTGGCATAGCCAGGGAGACTGTCCAGGGCCAGTAGGACACAGGGACAATGTAGGCTCTATTCAGCTGGCCTAGGGAAGGGCAAGCTAGTCTTTGATGGCCAAGAGATGACTATCTGGGACACTGGCTGCCACCAGATGAGGCAACCTTAGGTTCTCTCACCGAGTTTCCTGCTTATTTAACTGGCTACCCGTGTCTCAGGCTTTGGCCATGAGGAACAGTTGGCAGCCCAGTGCCCATGCTCACCCTTGATGAATGGTGAGCTGAAGCAAGATAAACTGACAAACTACAACATTTCTTTCATCAGCCAGAGCTGTGGCCCTGGAGCTTGGACCAGGATTTGTGTGTGTGTGCCTGTTTATGTATTCATGTGTGTATCTGTGAGTTTGTGTGTATAGGTAGGCGCACATGTGTGTGCAGAGGCCAGAGTTCAACTTCAGGTATCTTTATCTGTTGCCTTCCACCTTATTTATCTATTTATTTATTGAGGCAGGGCCTCTCCTTGAACTTGGAATTCTTCAGTTGGATTTAACTAGGCTGACTGGCCAGCAAGCCCCTCGGATCCTCCTACGTCTGTTTCCCAGTGCTAGAAGAGCAGGCCCATTCCATCAGGGCTGGCTTCTTGGGTAGGTGCTCCAAATCTGAACTCAGTGGCTCACAATTGTGTGGCAAGCACTCTGTCCACCAAGCTGCCTTCCCAACCCTTTAGACCAGGTATTTAAGGTCCAATCTTGCTGAAGCTCTCAACCCCCAAGCCAACCAGCTAATGTGAGCACCAAATCCCAGCACTGCCAGAATCAGCAGAGCAGGAGTCAGCAGAGCAGACTAGTGTTTACTGGACTGAGAAGTCCTCTGAGGCAGGCTGTGTCTTCCCTTATCCCCGTGTGTGGTGGATGCCTGACATGGAGAGGCTGTTTGATAAATGATGAGTGAGTCATTTGGGAAGGGACACCCTCTCAGGCCCTCTGCAGTCACCGTCTTCGGGATATTGGATGGGGGATGATGACCTCACCCTGTCACCAGCTGGAGTCACTGCTTCCCCTCCCAGGGCTACTATTGAGCAAGAATACATGGAAAATCGTTGAAGTGAGACTTCTGGAGTGAGAGACGGGAGCACTCAGTGATGGAGGGATGGGATCCGAACAGCTTGGTGTTCACCACTATGGTTCAGCAGCAGTCAGACCTACAGAAGAGACCAGAAACCAGAGGCTGTGGGAGGCACCTGGAGGGCAAGCGTCTGCTCCAGGCATCTACGCTGCAGAAAAACAGGCTATGAGAGGCCCAGGTCACAGGCTGCAGTCACTCTACTGGCAGCTGAGCCACGGTGTAGCTACTCATCTGCCGTGCAACCTCGAGGAAGTTGCCTAACTTCCTTGGGCATTAATATCTCATTTACGAAGTGGGGATAATGATAGCGCCAGCCTTCAGGGCTGTTGTGAGGATTAAATGAATTAATATATGTGAGGTGCTTAGAACCATGGCTAGGAGAATGAACCATGACTAAGTGTTAGCTACTGCAGTTCAGTCACAATCATCTTCATTATTATTATTTACAAGGTCTCTTCCATCTACCTCGGGCAGTGGGTGGACCAGACGTTGGTGTCCCCCTCCTTAGGGATGTAGAAACAGGGGCATAGGAAGGTAGAAGCCCTACCCACTGTTACACAGGTAATGAGTGGCCCAGGTGAGGCTATGACATGGGGTCCTCAGGGTCACAAGTCCACACACTGTGCCAGAGGTATGGAGTTGGACAAAGGAGATGGTCAACCATGCTCAAAGGAAGTGTCCCAGCCAGACAGCTAATGGAGGTGACAGGGGACTGGGCTGTCCTAAATGGCATCTATCCATCAAGATACATTCCTCTGTTCTTTATACCCCAGTTTCTTGGGGTGGGTTCATCTCTGGCCTTTGAAGTACCAAACCTTCTGAGCATCCCTCCTGCTTCTCCAGTGGTCTGATTGAGGCTGCCTCTCCAAGGTCCAAAGTCACTCCAGCTGGCTCAGGCAGCGGGCACTGCCTACCTGAGCCCACACAAGAGTGCAAGGAGACCACTCCTGGGGCTTCACAGACAACACGCTCATGACCTGGTCCCTCTGCTGAGGAGGGTTAGAAGGACCTGAGCTGATGTCATCCGAATAGCCCAGCTCATTTTCTCTAATTTTGGAGATAATTACTTTGCTCAGAGAACCACCTGCCCCTCTCTTGGTGCCTCTAGCCTCTCCCATCCCCAATTCTACCCACACAGGGCTAGATTCTGCCTCCTCAGACATGTGCTGTTTAAGCTATCTCAGGCTCAACAGCCTTCAGTGACTCCCTGATACACACAGAGATCTGGAGTTTCTCTCCCCAAGGTCACCCTCTAATCACTTCAGCCTAGTGGGTCTTTCCCTCACAAATGACCTGCCCCTCACCATCCTAGGATGCTTCCCCCACTTCTTAAGGGTCAGCTCAAGCCCTCTTCCCTTCAAAGATTGAAGTCTAAGTCTCTCTTGCAGGCAGCCCATGAGTGTTAGTTTTCCTTCTCCAACCCAGAAGCTGCAGCCTCAGGGACTCGCCTCTCCCCCAGAGGTTTTCTCTTAAGAGGCTTCCTGACCTAAGACCTCTGGAAAAGGTCAGCAGATGTGTCAATCAAAGCCATGCATGGAACTCAAATGTGTTAACGTGATTGTCACCACACACGGAAGCACAGATGGAGAGAAAAATACAATTTACTCATATAAACAAAATAGAAGAGATGAGTATAAACCAATATAACACACAGATAAAGCTGATTTGATAAGACACACAGACACCACCAAACAACATAACCACACCACGTACATAACCACACCATACACACAACTATACACACACACCAAACAATGACATAACCACACCATGTACACAACCACACCATATACACAACTACACACACACCAAACATACAACATAACCATACCACATACACAACCACACCATACACATAACTACACACACACAACAAACATACAACATAACCACATCACATACATAACCACACCATACATATAACTACACACACACCAAACATACAACATAACCACACACATACACACACACACATACATACTACATACACAACCACACCACATACACAACTACACACACACACATACACATAAAGCTGATTGGCTAAGCCACCTGCCTTTCCCTTGAATGCCCAAGCCAGATCTCCCTGTTATCTTCAGGGTTTTATTCCATGACCTTGTAGTCTTCCCATTTTACAGGGGAGCAATACTGTGGCCCTAAGACACGTGTGACTGGCTGAGCATCACTCAATAGTCCGTTCTGTCAGAGAACCACCTGTGTGGGGAAAAGTGGGTAAGGTCTCTACCATCAGGCCATGGGATTTCTAAAGCGGGGGTCTGTCTTCCCCTACCACACTTCTCTCTAGATCTCAGCTAACGCAGGGACAGAGCCTTTGTACCCTTGGTGAACTGGGGTTCCATTCTGGTTTTCTTTACACCCTCCCTTTACCCTCTAGCAAAGTGTGAGCATCCCAGGTACCTGATCTGGGCCCACCCTTCCTGTGGGTGGTCCAGAACTCCTGCTTCCTCCTCTATTATCATCCTCATCAACAACACAGGGCGTTCCATTCCTCATGGCCAGTATCTGATTAACTCATTCATGCTGTGTAAATGACTTGGTATAACCTAGTGAGCTGTTTCTCTCAGGGACACTTACCTTTGTAGGACAAAGACACCAAGAATAAGCTCTTTGGAGGCAGGGCACTTTGGACTGTTCACATCCGAAGTTGGTTATATGTCCACTGAAGATTTGATAAATGAATCAAGACCAATAGATGTGACATTACACCTATAAAGTGCTTCCTACTGAGTTTTATACTTGGCAACCACTTGACTGTGGCTATTATTTGTAATGGTCAATTTTCTGGGATCAGCAGCAGTCTGGGAGAGCCTGGGGTGTGTAGGGTCACCACCCCTTCCCTGTCCTCAGCATCTGATGCCACTGTATGGGAATGTGCTGATGTGGAGGCCATAGTGGAGAGGAAGGAGGGACAGGCTGAGCCTCCAGCTCTTTAGTCACTGACACCGGTTATTGGACTTTGAGAATGTTTCAGGCCTTAGGGGGCGCTTCGTTTAGAGCCTCGTTGCTCCTGCATTTATGTCTGTTGCTCCATTCTCCCTGGGAGGGGATGAGACCAGAAAAGCCAAATGTGGTGGAGAAGAAATTGGGTCCCTGGGGTCTGGGTTTCCATCTGGTGCCACTCCAGGTGGGCAAAAATCCAACATCCCATAGAGCTGTCTGCTGTGTCTTCAGCAAGGGGCTGCCCACTGGGAGGGGCTGATCCTGGGATGCAAGGAGTCCACAGAGGGAGGCATCACTTAGCTTACAGGACTCTCGACATATTCAGAAAACACCATTTCCCACACACAGGTGTCACAGACAGCGGACCAGAGTGCAGAAAAGACAGGCCAAGCCAGAGACCAGGGTTTCAGGAACATTTCAGAGGAGCAGAGGGATGTGGGCCAGAAGGTGGTGAGAGAAGAGGTCAGGGATGTGTGGAGGCTAGCTTGGCAAAATGTTGGAGGGCACTGAAGATGAGCCCAGTGGATGAGACGCCCATGAGCAGGCCAAGAGAAGCAAGGAACAGAGAGTGGGATGAAGGACATTGTTGGCCGGGCTGGGGAGCTGCCGTATTTGTCATGGAATGTACAGCTGGCCAAGCCGTTGACAGGGATGCCGTCCCAGGGCTCTGAGAGCACCGAAAAATCCTTCAGCATCACACAGATGTACTGTGGGTATTCAGGCTGATGAAGCGGACAGAGGTGGGAAGAAGGGAGAGGAGCATGCTCGGTGGCCTCTGGGAAAGTTCTGGGGACATCTGGGGAAGCTCTGCCCTCTTTACAAAAGGGTGGTCTTCAGAGGAAGTTGAAGGAAAAGGGTGTTGAGGAAGTCACTTCCATAGTCCCCATCTTACCACACATCCAAGAGCATGCCTAGGACTGAGAGAGGGGAGCAGAGATCAGACGCCAGCTGTCCTGGTCTAGGAAGATCCGTGAGGAGGCTGGATAGAGGATGAGAAAAAGAGACGGGGTGGGAGGGGGGGGGGGGGGGAAGGGTGAATGGAGGATGGAGGAGAGAGGGAGACAGAGGGAGGAAGAAGCAAGCTATGATGCTGTTTGGACATCAGCAATGAAGACAAAATGGCAGGAGTGAGTAGAAAGAAAAGCAGGGAGACTGGGTTCCATGCCCAATGAGCCCAGATGGAGTCCCAGCCTAGTCTGTGCCCAGATTTTTCTCCTTTCAGGACCCTATTCAACTGAGAGCCCCACCTCACTCTGGGGCCCTGGTGGGGACCTTTGAGAGAGGCCATTCTCCACAGGTGGGACAGCCATGGGCTGACCAAGGTGATCAATGAAGGGGACTGGGGCCCATCCGGGGAGCCAATGACTCAGCATAGAGGGGACCACAGATGGAGCCTCTGGGGAGAAGTCACTGAAAAACTGTTTGGTGTCGTGCACAGCCATACTCCCATTGAGGGCTTTCTGACCTTAGCTGTGTGAAGTCTGGACTCCTAGGATTGCCTCAGCCAGGCTCAACTCCTGGGCACAGTAGCTGGAGTTAGTGTTCATGGCTGAGGGCGATTCATGCCTTTCCTAGCTGGTGCACATGGCAGGAGTGTGGGCATGGTGAAATGGAGCTCCCATGGTACACCCTTGAACTCCCCAAACCATGTCCATCCTGTCTGTCCTCTCTACCTGCTGCCCGTGAGTGCCCACCGAACTCCATGCTCTTGACTCTTCATTTTCTCCAGTGGCCCAAAGGCTTGTCCCCACCTTCAGCCCTTAACAAACTGACTGTGGATATTTGGGAGGTGCAGTGCAGAAATCCAGCTCTCTCCAGAACGTGTGATAAACGTGTGGGTGCCACAATCCCATAGCTTCTGTGACCTGGGCTGCTCAATGCTAAAGATAGGGTCCTGTCACTCTAGTCCCCCAGCAAAGAGCCACTTCTCCGTAAGGCTTCTCTGTCTGCAGGAGGGCTGAGGAGAATGGCTGCTTTGTGGGGTTTGTCTTTTCTAGGACAGAGGATACAGCTATGATATAGGTCCTTGAATACTGTACTCTGTGGGCAACTCTATCCAAAATGTCCATGTCATCTCTGCTCCCTGAACCCCTCTGCAAGGACGCCAACCACAGAGATAAATCTGAGAAAGATGGTACTGTGCCAGTGACATTCCCCTGGGGAGGCTCTGGCCTGGGGCAAATTACCTTATAACAGTGGGTTAATTAGATAAGACCCAAATTACCTGAGCAAGGTTTGCAAGCCCAGCAACTTGACAGTTTCATGTTGTTTCAGAGGTGGGGAGGGCCGATCTCTGGCTCAGCACAGAGAAAATGACTTCTTGCTCCTAGGCAAGCCAAACCCACGAATTAAGTTCTCCACTGCCCATCTGCAAGCCCAGTGCCACACGTATATAAAGGCACCTGCTGGTCCTCACCACAGCCAGTACAACCTTCCTGGGATTCACCTTCCTCCTGTCCTTGTACTCCATCTCCACCAGCAACATGAGCCGCCAATTCACCTGCAAGTCTGGCTCTGGCAACAGGGGCTTCAGCGGCTGCTCGGCTGTGCTGTCAGGGGGCAGCTCATCCTCTTACCGGGCAGGGGGCAAAGGGCTCAGTGGGGGCTTCAGCAGTCGGAGCCTTTACAGCCTGAGGGGCGCCAGGAGCATCTCTCTCAACATGGCCAGTGGCAGCGGGAAGAATGGAGGTTTTGGATTTAGCCGGAACCGGGCCAGTGGCTTTGCTGGCAGCATCTTTGGCAGTGTGGCACTGGGACCTGTGTGCCCGGCTGTGTGCCCACCTGGAGGCATCCACCAGGTCACTGTCAACAAGAGCCTCCTGGCTCCTCTCAATGTGGAGCTGGACCCAGAGATCCAGAAGGTGCGCGCGCAGGAGCGGGAGCAGATCAAGGCTCTGAATAACAAGTTCGCCTCCTTCATCGACAAGGTGGGTTTGTCAGAACAGGGGGACCTGGGACATCTCTCCTCTCCTCCTCCTGGAGTAGATATCTTCAGGAGGCATTGAAGTTGGTACCCCTACTGTACACAAGGTGTGCACTCCATCACCTCGGTATCTTGTAGAGGATTCTCTGTTGTCCAGAGAGAAAACACCAGCTGGGGTTGTTTCTGCTGGTACAGGCTTTCAGGGACACTCACAGAAGAACCCTAGGGAAGAGATCTGGGCCTTGCTGTGGAGACCTGGCCTGGTACCATTGTTAAGCCTTGTGGTCACTCACACAAGCTGTACACAGGGAAAGCCAGGAGGAGGAGAATCAGCCTCAGGGCAACCAGAAATCCAGTCTTCCTCCCAGACATGCTGACATTGTATCCTAGTCACCTGACTGGTAGGTCAGGAGTATGAATGAGTGTGTGGTCACCCCAGGCCCTTTGGGCTAAAGGAAGTCTCCACGGTGGGCGTTTGTATCTGCGGTTGAGGGTACTCTTACAAGGTAGGGGTAGAGGCTCTCTGGAGTCAGACTTGGCCTGTGACTGACTGTGTGGGTGGCTTTGGGGGGAAATTACTTGCTCCATCTGGGTCATTATGTTTTTACCTCTAGTGTGGAAATCATGACCTTCCCATGGGGCTTGCATTAGTTTAGAAAAGAAGGCTCATGTGAAGATCTTGGCACAATGCCTGTCTCAGACTAAATCCTCCCCCAATGGTGGCTGTTGTTGCTGAGGAGGGATGCTGGGAAGCAGAGAAACCTTAGATCTAGACAGGACCTCAGGGATCCTCCAGCTCAGCCAGGATGCTGGCTGTGGTATATGAGAGACAGTTTCCCCCAGCTTATGGGTCAGCAAAGCCATAGAGGCCAATTCGACACCCACAGCCATTTGGAGGACAGGCTGGGTTCACCCTCAGTCTCCTACCTGCAGGTCTAGGGTCAGAGTTGGGAGGGATATGTTGGCTCCATGACAGTCAAGCATCACAGCCTCGGGCCTTGTGGCCACAAGAGCAGCCCCTGGCCCACAGTGCTAGTCTTCCCATGTGGAGGCCCTCTGCTCAGTCTCAGGGGCCAAGGCTGGCACTGCAGCGTCTTGTCCTCAAGCTAGTCACGTCTAGACAATCAAGGTGCTCTGAGGATTTAGGTCTGGGGGTGGGAGTGTTCTGCACCTGAGTGGGCTGTCCAGACCCTACAGAGGGGCAAATTCAGAGACACAGAAAAGCAAGATGAGGGTGGTCTTCCTGGGGAGTAGGAAGGAAACCCAAAGCCTGATTAACTCTCAGGAGCTTTGGCCTCAGGAGCATTGTGGCCTCTCAACCTCAGGCAGAGAGGAGATGTCAAGACCTATTGGAGACCTAACTGTGACCCAGTGGCATGTTGGGTACTGTGGTGTCCCAGATGTGGTTAATGCTCAGCTCAGGAAGAACTCTGGATTGGTTAAACCAAACTAAGTGCTGGATGATCTGTAAGTTCGGGTCATATCCTCATCTCAGTGCAGAGTTCCACGTACTAGTCCCACTTCTTGTGAACACAGCCTTGCTTAAGTGTGCCTGTGTTCACTCTTGTTTAAAAAAAAAAAGTCAAATTTTAAAAAACTGTGCTCTCTATAACCAGCTGGGGGGTATATGCTAATGATCTCTGGTAAGTTCCCTGATCTGGTGAGAGCCAGGCTCTGTCTGTCCCTCTGGTTCCATATTTCATGCTTGCTCCAGATAAGGTAGTTCTAAAGCTGCACATGTGTGTCGTGTGTGTGTGTGTGTGTGTGTGTGTGTGTGTGTGTGTGTGTGTGTGTTTGTGCGTAATAGCAACTGTGAGCAGAGATGATATGGGGCCCAGTGTGGGAGTCTGAAACACTTGGAAGCTCTTGGCCTCAGCCTCACTGCACTCTGACATGTCATAAGATAAGGAGCGGACCTCATCTTCAGAGTGGGTGGCCTTTCCAAACAGATGCACCCTGTCTGGCTCTGCAATGCTACTGTCGGGTGTGCTCACACTTTACTCTGCTTGGTCACCGTGGGTTCTGGCTGATTGGAGGTCCACAGTGAGGGGACACTTGTCTGGGTTTAGTCCTGAGCTCTGCCCTTGACTAAATTTCTGGACCTTGGGAAGAAGCATGATTTCTTCATGCCCCAGTGTCTTCTCCGCTGATCATGGCTAACCCACCTCTGATCAGAGCTGCCCGCCTCTTACAGCTGTAAGGGGTAAAGGAAAAGACGCAGAGCGCTGAGCGTAAGGGCCTTGAGTGACGAGTGTGATGGATTCTGTGGGACTCAATGGTGGCTGGGCTTGGGTTCCAGGTGCGCTTCCTAGAGCAGCAGAACCAGGTGCTGGAGACCAAGTGGGAGCTGCTGCAGCAGCTGGACCTGAACAACTGCAAGAACAACCTGGAGCCCATCCTCGAGGGATACATCAGCAACATGCGGAAGCAGCTGGAGACACTGTCTGGAGACAGAGTGAGGCTGGACTCCGAGCTGAGGAATGTGCGTGACGTGGTGGAGGACTACAAGAAGAAGTGAGTGAGGACACAGCCTGTCACAGGACAGCGAGCCTTGTCCCTCTGAAGGGTTTAAAAATTTGGTTTCAAAGTTTTGGAGGTAGAGAGTGGTGTTCTAGGCTATACTAAGTAAAGTCACCACATCAAAAACCCAGAACGTGCTCTCTGATCCCTAGCCTCTGGACTGGCACTGGGAACAAATGTCCAAGTAGCTGGGCCGTGATCAGAGCTCTGGCCTGGGCTCAAAGTCGGGTAAACCTTTCACATTCTCAGAGCTTCTGTGCTGAGAAAGAGCATGGGAACACTTGGGCACCATTCCCATTTGGTGTGAGGCAGTGTGCTTCCTGCATCCCCCTAGGTTTCCCAAGGGCCATTTGCTCCACATGCTTCCTCCTCATTTTCCAAGCTGGATCTTCTTCTGAAATTGGCCACTATATCCCTTCCTCCAGGAAGCCTTCCTTGCTCGGCTGACCCTTCATTCTTCTGCACCCCACTGGCTGGCACTCTTTTCTGTACTCAGGGCTGGGTCTATCAGGGCTCTAGGCAAAGGGTGTAAGCTATGATCCCTGCCTTCTTACAGGTACGAGGAGGAGATCAACCGCAGGACAGCTGCTGAGAACGAATTTGTGCTGCTAAAGAAGGTGAGTGGAAGGGTCTGGCCAGAGAGGCTGAGCCTACCAATCGTGCATTGCCGTCAGTCCCCAAATGAGCTGATGCAGAAGTAACAATGGGAAGGCTGGAGGACCATGACATCCAGGAGAAGGAAGGAAGGAAGGGGCCGGGAGGATGACAGGGGAGGAACCAGTGTGAGGGGCTCCCTGCAGCCATGAGACCTGGCTCAGATGTCTCCAAGGTGACTTTTGCAACAGCCTGGCTGGGACACCCTTTCTGAAGGTTCTCATTCCTGCTCACGGATCAGATTCTCAGAACAGGAGATGAGGGCTGTGCCTTCAACTGTCCCTACTGCCTTCCTCATGAGCCACACAGGAGAAGATAATGTCTTCTTCCTCCAGCCAGGCAGCTGGGCTTGGGATGAATGTCACCTTCTGGATTGCACCTGTGGTGACCGTGGATTGCTGGGTCTTCTTTCAGGATGTGGATGCGGCTTATGCCAACAAGGTAGAGCTGCAGGCCAAGGTGGATTCCATGGACCAGGACATCAAATTCTTCAAGTGTCTCTTTGAAGCTGTAAGTCTCCTTGCACCTCATTCTTCAGGGTAGTCAGCGACTAAAACTCTAGGGACTGAGGGAGGTCACAGAGGCTCCAGCTCCCAAGGAGGCCCCTGAGTCAGCCACCCACCTCACATGTTACTCCTGAGAGCCCCCTCTCCATCCCTGAGGCCTCATTCCACAGCAGCATAATCTGCCTAGGGTCCAGCAAGGTATTTTCTTTGCACATGAAGGTAGCGATCTCATGTTCTAGACCCTATACGGCATCACTAGAGTTTGTCATTGGTCAAGCTGATCTATTGCCCCACCTATGGTCCCTGCAGGAGATGGCTCAGATCCAGTCCCACATCAGCGACATGTCTGTCATCCTGTCCATGGACAACAACAGGAACCTGGATCTGGACAGCATCATTGATGAGGTCCGTGCCCAGTATGAGGAGATTGCCCTGAAGAGCAAAGCTGAGGCCGAGGCGCTGTATCAGACCAAGGTGAGAGGCCGAGACTGGGCTGGGGCGGGGAAGGTGGGGAAGGTGTGGTGACACCATGATGTGAAGGCTTATCAGCCTTCTTATCAGCCCAATTATGCTCAGATAAGAGACAGTGCCCAGGTCAGAGTCCCCTGTGCCCTGGTGTCATGACCCTCTTCTTCAGTCAGAGATGCAGGGACCTCCACAGAATCCACGCTATCACATTTCTCCATCTCTGTGCTTTGGGCTTTCCAGTTCCAGGAGCTACAGCTGGCAGCTGGCCGCCATGGGGATGACCTCAAAAACACCAAGAATGAAATCACTGAGCTGACCCGGTTCATCCAGAGACTCCGCTCAGAGATTGAGAATGCCAAGAAGCAGGTGAGGGACTTTGGCTTGTGGCCAGGGGCAGTGAGCCCAGTGGAGGGCATGTGAATTTGTTGAGGGCCTTGGCTTCCCAGATGTCTCTAACAACAGAAGATATGAGTGAGGTCACTGCCTCCAGCAGTTGGACGTCTCTGGGGCACCCTCTTTCCTGCTCACTCCCAGCACCTTTCCTTGGGTATTCTTGTCTCTCTTAGGAAGCCTTCCCTGGTCTACAAGCTGGGCTCCTCAGTGTTTGCCCTTCCCTGATCTGTTCACAGCTCTTGGCACTTCCTCTTGACAGTCACATGTTCCCCATGCTCTCTGGAATGAAGAGAGTCAGGGCCCTGGCTGCTCCATGACCCCTCAGCATCTTGAGCTGTGCCTACACATAGCAGTATCTTCATAAATATCATTGATGTGACTGAGAAGGGGAAGCAGACTCAGGGAGTCCCTAGTAAACTGGGAATGCCCCCATGTTAGCAGGTAGGGGCAGAAAATGCAGAGAGAATGAAATGATAGCCTACGATTCTACCAAATTTAATTCCCACAAAGACCTTGAGGGGCAGCATTCCCGTTCTCTCTACACCAGATGAGAGGTGTGGTGAGGTTGTGCAGTATATTGCTGCTAGACACAATCCATGTTCTTCCTATGGGCTTTAACACAACTGTTCTGCAGTCATGTGTCCAAGTCATCCCGCCTTACTTCATAGGTGGCCATAGGATCAAACGAGATGAGGCATGGAATAGGTGATGCTGAGCAAGGTGTGGGGCAAATAATCATCATTTTGGGAGAATCTCCTTCTTGGGACCCTAGGCTGTGGACCATGTGTCTGGGCAGAAACTGTCATTGCATCTAGCACATTGTCTTGTAATATCTCTCCTCTCAGACCCTAAACAATTCAAGAACAGAAAGCCACTTACTCACTGTGCAGCCTGTTGATCATTGTCTGGGCATTGGAGTGGTTGTGGTCTCCAGAGGACAGGGGGCATGCTTTCTTCTCACCATATGTCTGGGAACAGGGGCATAGCTGAGATCCAAGAGGGCTTGCCAGCCCCTTCCAGCCAGAGCAGAAGTGTGGTGTGCATCCAGTGTGCTACTGGATCTTACTGAATGGGAGGTGTTTGGCTGCAGACAATACCCATGCCTCCTTCAGTTTTCTAACTTCTTGAAATCCTTGCTTAGGCTTCTAATCTGGAGACAGCCATCGCTGATGCCGAGCAGCGAGGGGACAGTGCCCTCAAGGATGCCCGAGCCAAGCTGGATGAACTGGAGGGTGCCCTGCACCAGGCTAAGGAGGAGCTGGCCCGGATGCTGCGTGAATACCAGGAGCTCATGAGCCTAAAGCTGGCCCTGGACATGGAGATTGCCACTTACCGAAAGCTTCTGGAGAGCGAAGAGTGCAGGTGAGCAGGGTGTGCGTGGGCAAGACGCCTATGAAGCTCCAACCAAGGAGAAAAATCTCACATCCGGCAGGAGCTGTTGGCGAGCAAAGGGATGGTGAGAACAGAAATGATAACAGCCATTAGGAACACCAGCTGGGCTGGAGGTGCGTGGCTCAGTTGGTAGAGTGCTTGATTAGCATGAGCAAAGCCTGGCTTTGATCATCAGAATTGCATATGGCTAGACGTGGTAGTGCATGCCTGACATCCCTGCTTTTGTGAGGTAGTCAGGAGAATTGTTCAAGGTCACCACTGACTACATGGTGAGTCTGGGGCCAGCCTAGGCTACATAAAACCCTGGAGGAGAGGGAGAGAGAGAGAGAGAGACAGAGACAGAGAGACAGAGAGACAGAGACAGACAGAGACAGAGACAGACAGAGAGAGAAGCACTGATACCCATGAATGCTGATGCTCACTTCATCCTGGTTGCTGTGCTGTGGTGAGCTACATGAATCAGCCCATGCTGCCCTTACAACCTCCCCAGAGTGTCTGGGAGCATCCCACTTCCTTTCTCTCCTGAACCCCACTCCTCTACTAGGCTTCCTTGTTCCCTCTTTGGGCTAGCCACTCCAGCTTTCCGGTGTGCTAGGGAGTGAGAAGGCTCACTGTACCCGGATACTGGGAGTGGACATACAGTCCTCACACATGCACCTCTTAAAAATGATTATTCAGTCCAGTATGTTGCCTGCTCACCCCCAAAGGTTCATGGGTAGCTTCGAAGCTTCTGAGGCTCTGGTTGTACTAAAGCAGTCCTGGAGTTTCCTCAGATACCTGCTGGGTCCAGAAGCCCACCTCGGGCTGGTGGGAGCAGCGGTTTGGAAGAGGCTGTGGGATGCTCCTAATTTTGCTTCTCTCCATAACAGGATGTCAGGAGAGTACCCATCCCCTGTCAGCATCTGTAAGTATTCAGTGGGCTTGGAGCTAAGTCACAGTCAGAAGGGCAAGGGCTGAGATGACAAAGCCCAGAGGGTAGACCTAGGACTCTTTCATCTCTATCCTCCTGCTTCCCAGGGGATGACAGAAAGGGACAGCCACAGGAGAAGGGAAGTAAAGGGTGACTTCTAAGAAAATGATGCAGCGGGGGTCTGTGTCAGGCTTTCAAGGCTGGGCTTGCAAGTTACAGTCAGATTGGGTCTGAGGATTCAGATGGGTTGGGGGGACTAATGGACTCCAGAAGGGGTGCTTCAAGTTGTCAGGTTTAGATCTGGGATCATGGGTCTTAGATTGCCATCTGTGGGGAGCCAGCAAGAGAAAGAGGTTGGAGACAGATTTAGCAAAGCCTCTAATGGAGGGGACAATGGTGGGTGCTCAAGACAAGGGGGTGCATGGGTACCTGGCTGAAGGAGATAGGCTTGAGAATTAACGGGGCAAGACTCAGCTACAGTGGGTATAAACTGAGTAAGTTGAAGACACAGGGAAGGTGTCTTTGGAATATTCTCCCCAGGGTGAGGGAATGACTATGATCAGGTCCTCACAGAGCCCTGTCTGTCTTGGGGAAAGGAGAGTCCCCTCCCTAGCTCTTCCCAAGTAGGTCTGAGCCCAGCTCTCTCTCTCTGCAGCCATTATCAGCAGCACCAGTGGCAGCGGAGGCTATGGCTTCCGGCCCAGCACAGTCAGTGGTGGCTACGTGGCCAATAGCACTAGCTGCATCTCTGGAGTGTGCAGCGTCCGTGGTGGAGAGACCAGGAGCCGAGGCAGTGCCAGTGACTACAAGGAAACCCTAACGAAGGGCTCCAGCCTGAGCACCCCCTCCAAGAAAGGTGGTCGGTAGAGAGGGCCTCCTGACCTCAGAACCTGGGAGCCCCTGGATTTTCCTCAGCCACCCTCCTTCCCCCTCCACTGTTCTGAGTCTGGATAGCTCTGGGCTGCCACACGTGGTGCACATCGCGTGCTTTGCCAGCTTCGGCTCATCTCTGCTCAGGTCCAGCCTATCCCTACCACCAGCCTTTGCCTCTGTCCTCACCATACTGCCTGGCTTCTTGGGTCCCAATCTGGGCTTTCTGATCCGCTGAGCTTTTGTCCCGGCTCCTACCTGTGACAGGAGCTAGCTCTCCATCCAAGAGGGCAACTAACAGACAATGAACTGAGAGTGGCCAGCCCACCCAACCCCGGCACAGTCCCATTTTGAGTGGGACCACTCAGAGTAAAAGGACTCAGTGTTCACTTTCTTGCACCCAGAACCAGAGAAAAGAGGACACACTTGGCTTCTCCTGTATTCTTTAAAGCCCTCTCTGTTGTATCCTCAATAAACTGTGCAATCTGACACCTTGATCTCCTAGTATTTAGTGAGCAAAAGTCAAATGCTCAGGGGAACATGCATACACGCGGCACACATACAGTCACACACAAGTGCGCCAGTGTGTGTGTCCTGGGTGTGGGTCCAGTGGGTAAGGGCTTTTTCTGTGGAGCAGAAATTAACAAAGTCTTAGCATGCTCGGCAGAAGGAGGGCTTCTCGCTAGGGCTGCAGGTGGGGGAAGCATAGAACAGGCTGGAAGGAGGCGTTGGGGGCAGAAGGATGGGCAGAAAGGGTGTCTGTGCGGCGAGTCTGTGGCTGTTGACAGACCTCTGAACTGTGTCCTGGCAGGAACTCTGGCCCCGTTCTGGGGGCTTTCCTGGAAGGCAGGTGGGTTGTGTAGCTGCCCTGCTCTTCACTGTACTAAGCCTCCTGGCAGAGTGGGCTCCTCACTACAGATTCCCACATCCGGGGCCGCTGTTGTGCCAAGATAGGGCAGGAGGCCAGGTTTCTAGAAGCTGAGGCTGGAGTAGGGTGGAGTAAGTCGTGGTGAGGCTGGGTGGTCGGCACCTTCTCAGACTATTGCCATGATGGTCAGTCTTGCCTTGTGTGGAGGAGGAGTTCACGGAGGGAACAGATTCTCTAGGCCAGCTGTGTGGCTAGAGACGGGATGCAGGCAGAGGAGGAGCAAGGTATCTGTGGGTTGTGGAAACCCAGAGTCCACAAAGACAGTGGGCAAAGACTTGTTTGCAAGCTAACCATACTAATGGCGCTGTTTGGGGCTAGACAGGGGGTTTTGGCTACGCAGAAGACTCAGGGTACGGAGCTGGAACAGAGCAGAGGAGGAGGGATGGCAGAGGGAGCAGGGGCCTTGGAGGAAGGGCTGAGTGGGTTGGGCAGCTGGTACAGTGCTCGGAAGAGTGACTGTGGCTTGGGGCAAGGCCACAGAGCCAGTTCTGAAACTCCCAACATATAAGAGGCAGCCTTCAGGCAGATTCCATGGCTGGCAAGGTGAGTGTGTGTGTGTGTGTGTGTGTGTGTGTGTGTGTGTGTGTGTGTGTGACACACCCTGCCATTTCCCTAGCAAAGGTCCTTTACATACCTGCTGCTTTTGTTACCTACTGCCTTTACAACGTTAAGAAATAAAATGAGATAGTAAAAGATGTTTTCAGTCAAGAGCATCTAACACATGTCTCAGGTTTATGGAGGGGAGCTTCCCTGGGTGCTGTTGATTTACCACTTGGATCTGGGGAGGAGGGAGTAAAGACTCCCCACATTGTCCCTTTATGCCCTAGGGCTCATAGGAGCTTCATAGGTGAACAGAGTTAACCTGGGTTCTTAGCCTGTTTTTTAGAGCCACAGAGACGGAGCAGGATGCAGCTGGGAGCCCCATGTGAGTCCCATGGCAAGTCCCAGCATGTGCGAGCTTGGCTGGGTAACAGCCCAGGCAGGACTTGTGGATAACTCGGGGCAAAGGAATAGTGACAGTGTCTATCCTGCAGCTTCGGGTTCAGTTAGAGACTTTAAAAAGGCAGGGAGAGATTGAGGAAGACGTTTGATGTTTACTTCTGGTCTCCATATGTGCACCTGCACACAGCATGTACTTGGCAGCTGTGGGCTGAGTTCCCTCCCCACAAGGCTCTGACTTCAAGCAGCCACTGTGAGTACTGAGAGAAGCCAGCTTGGAGGGACCCAGCTGGGGGGTACCCCACAGCTGGCCAAGTCAGGCACAGCAGTCCAGCTGTTGCTCTGGATCACACTGGCTGGGGCATATTCAGGCCATCTTTGAAGGGTAAAGAGAAGAAGACAGGTCCCCACAGCACCTGCCTACCTTGGGGCCACTGTCACCTCCTGTCTTCCATCTATGAAGCCTCTTTCCCACAGCCCCTCCCTGTGGGCCAGCCCCAGAGTGCCAGCATGGGGCAGAAGCTAATGTTTGTGACTCCCATGGGCCACTCTCCATAGGCTGGCCACAGCACCTGTGCCATCCCTCCAGGTGGGTGTTCTTTGTCCTAAATCTAGGGTGACAGAGTCAAGACACAGTGAGCTCTGTCTCTCCACAGCCCACACTCTTTCCAGACACCACCCTGCCTCCCAGGATGAGAGCCAGTCCTCGGCCCACCCAGCTGCCACACTTTCCCAGTCCTTCCCGATGCCCCACGGGCTTCCTGCCCATTCTCTATTGAAACTTCTGGTGTTTTCCATCAGTGGAATTCTGATGGTCTGGGTGCCTTTCCCTGGGTTTTCCTACTGCAGAATGCCATATGCTGGGCACATTGCCACTCTAGGTCACTCACTCCAGATCACACAGTGGCTCCCTCCACTACCACAATGGTAAGGTTGTTAGGCCAAGATTGAAGCCTTGGTCAAGGGTGGCGGGACAGCAGAGGCAATGTTGGCCTAAACAAAGCTAATGGATAAAGAAATAAAGAGAGAGGTGGGCTTGTGGAGGGTGGCTGGTGTGTGTGTGTGTGTGTGTGTGTGTGTGTGTGTGTGTGTGTGTGTGTGTGCATGTGCATTGACTTGGAGGAACAGGTGTTCAAGCAGACTGGGATGGGAATTTGCCATGAGTTCTCAGTGGAGAAGCACCAAGAACATCAAGAAGAAGCCAGAAAGCAGGAAGTTTGTCCAGCGTGTGAACAGGCTTCAAGACTTCAGTGCAGAGAGGCCAGTCCATCCCACCGATGTCCAGCTACCACCTCCGTGACTATCCCTAAGAGAAGGACATTTCCTCTCTTCTTGAGACCCAGAATATGTCTCACACCTTTGGTTTTGGGAGGTTCTACCTTGTGTGTGACTTCTGCTCCCTGTCTACATAACTAATGTGGTATCTCTGCTTATTCACAACACCAGCTGAAGTCTGCATCTCCCCAAGAGTCCTCAGCTCTTGGCCTTCACTGAGACAAAAGTTTCAGGTCCTGTGAATCAGTCCTCTGGGGTCCCTCATTCAGCCATTCACCTTCATTCAGCATCACCTTCTCCCGGCCCCAGCTCAAGGAGAGATGACTTCTTCAAGGCCAGATTGCTGCCTGAGCAATTTTTGCCCTCTTCACTCTTGACTAGAAAACAATCACAGCCATGGCTGTCAATGGACAGTGAGACAGGCTGCTGTAGACTTCTGATGCATGGAACATGAATAGACATTCGTGAGAACAGTGATCTAGGTGTGATTCCATTCCTGAGATAGAAGATGTGCCACCCCTACTGGGCCATGACTGTTTTTTTTCCTTGAAGACTGAGGGGATTGGGAGCCAGCCAAATCAACATAGAGGGCCTCTGGGTCACTGTGGAAAATCCCCCACACAGTCAAAAGATGGATGAATCATGCATGAGATTTCCTTGATGCTTGATGGGGCAGGAGGTGGTGGTGGTGGTGGTTAGGAAGGGTCATTCTCTTCCTCTACCTAAGCACATGGGAGTGTTAGGATGAGGGGCCCACATTGGCTGAGACAGAATCATAAATGGTTAGCTGGGACACCACACCCTCTGAAGCCACAAAGGCCAAGCTGGCCCCTTTGCACACTAGCCAAGTCAAACCCAACCCTAGGAGCTCCTTAACCCTGATCAAGGGTAACCAAGGGACTCTTCTCAGTTGAGCGACTGAATGCAGCAGGGCCGGCACCCTTTGAATATCCTTCACTATCCCAAGTAGCACTGCCATACCTGAGCACCTTCCCCAGACTGACCAGGTGTGCAGGGAATAGTGGGAGCCAGTCCCAGGGGGCTCCAGCCAATGCAGACAGAGCTGAGCCTGCCTTAGACTCGGAGCTCAAACACAGTGCTGAGGCGGCTTTTTATATTGCTAAAGCAGCCATTTCTTCAGGGGCAAGTAATAACTACTCCAGAAAGAAAGCTACTTCGCTTTCTCGGATGCATGCGAAGGGAGTAGAGTTATTTGTACGGCACAGCACTGAACTTGATCTCCTTAGTGTCTGAGACTCATGTAAAGTGACCGAGCGTGTGTGCTGCCTTAGCCGTGCCGTGTCGCATACTTACCTCAGTGTTCTCTACACCCTGGGGATAGGACGGCACTATCAACTGTATCATGTGTGGGAAGCTGTTAGCGTAGGGAAGCACGCAGAGGAAGAGCAAAAGTTGGTGAATTCCGGGAGCAACAGTGTTCACGAGGACAGAGTCAGTGTGAGGGAGGGCTGGGGCTCTGGACCCTGATGCTTCAGGGCCACCCCCCTCACCAAGTCCATTGGTTTTACGGCTTCAGTCTCCTCCTCTGCCATAGCGAGGATGGCAACAGCAATGGTAATAACAGTCACTGCTGTTTCTTAGAGTGGCTAAGATGGAGACACAAAGAGCCAGGCCCACCGTAAGGGTGTGGTAAATGTCACTTACCGTCATCATCATCACTATCATCATCACCATCATCATCATCATCATCATCATCATCATCATCATCAGATATAACGAAAGCGATCCAGGAAAACTGTGAGCAATTTGGGGGGGGCTTGTTTCCTCCCCTCCTTCATCTTGTACCCCAGCTGATTTAGAGCTCAAAGCTATGTCTTTCTTCTCCATCTCTGCCACCACAGTGGGGACACAGTCTGGTGGCTTGACATTTTCTTACACAGTGTGCCTAGGACAGATGTCATCAGATGAATACTAGGTCTGGGAAACTACATAATTGTGTCTTCAATTCTCTGAACCTGCGCACAGACAGAGACCTCTCTGTGGCTTAGTTCCCCTTTGATTTAATTGAATTCATCTTTGATGCTCCCAGGAATGGTGGGTAGGTAAACTGGAAACCAAGTCACCGCCTGACATTCCCAGGACCAGGGGTGCCAGCACTTGCCAGCCAATGGAAAAAGTAGGCAAGCAGAGCTTGGGCTAAACATCAAGCTTCAGAACAGCATACCCACTGTGGTTGACTATGGGGGCAGGCATCTAGAAACTGGGATTGGAGCCAAGGCAGGTGAATTTAGCATGAGCTGTTCTGGGTAGGACAAAGGGAGGAGGGGACAGGAGGCACCTCCAGGCTTTGAGGCTTCCCAGACCTGGAAAGTGAAGGATGAGGAGAGACCATCTCCTGCAGCTGCAAGAAGAGGCCCGTGGAATAGGAGGAGGCTGGGAATAGGTGTACTGATTAGTAAAGGGTGACCTTAGCAACTTGCTGACAATAACCCATGATGTAGGCAGAGAGACCCCAATGATGGCCCATCCTTATAGTGAATGGACTACGTATTCTGTAGAAATTCTACTTCATATTTTAAATTTTGAGGTTTTCACATCCTAATGATACAGTGCACACTGTTGTTATACTTTAGATCTCAATGTCTATCAAAGGCCCATGTACTAAAGGTGTGGCTGTCAATGGAGAAACCATTGGGAGGTGAGGCCTAATGGGAAGGTCACTGGGGTATACCATTAGAAGGGTTTGGGGACCCTGTTTCTTTCCCTCTGGCTTTCTGGCTGCTGGTGTGAATAGCTTTGTTCACCACATGTTTCTATCATGCTGTACTGCCTTGTCGTGGCTCCAAAAACTACAGGCTGAAACCCCCCAAACCATAAACCCAAAAAACCTTTCTTCTTCAAAAGTTGGTTTTCTCTGTCACCTTGTTATGTAATAGTGGAAATCTAGCTAGCGTGGATACTCTTTGGTGATGCTGGGTAGTGGCAGAGCGCTGCAGTGCCTAGCCAGCCACATGACCACGGTGGTAAAATGGAAGTATCTCCAGCTCGCTGTACTGCAAAGCTGTGTGCAAATGTGTTGCTGGGAGACGGATTCGGGGTCCTCGGCGCTTGCTGGCCAGCCAGACTAGCTGAGTCAGCAAGTCCCAGGTTCGGTGAGAGATCCTGTCTTATCATACGCTTTTCCATCATAAGCCTTTGTCATAAACTAAAGAGAAACTGTATGTATCTACGTACTAATGAAAATGTATGCGAGTTTATTGTAGGTTTTATTGGCATACTGGATGTGTAGCGGATAACTTACAAATAAAACAGAGTTGGTACTACTTTCTATTGTAAACCCTAAAAGACAAATCAGTCCCTCAAAACGCTCCCGTTGTGCTTTGCCACACTTAGAGCCACAGCTGGCCTGTGGTGGCTGCCGACAGACCAGGGTGGCTTCTGTCAGTGCTGCCTCTTATCCTTGTCTTAAGATGAAAGCAGAACAGTGAAGAGGAAAGCAGGAACTCCATTGTCCCTCGGTGATGTGAAAGACCTCTTTGCTGCAGTGGATAAAGTTTCGAGTCCTGGAAGATTACTTTCCCGATTTTATCAGTATTCATGATATACTACCTACAAGTCCCAGCATACTTAAATTTAGTATACATTATTAACGTTTTTTTTTCTGTTACTTAATTTGGATAGAGATGTCCAATAGAAATGCAACACACAGCATATATATTTTAAATATTCTAATAGCCACACAAAAGAAAGAAGTGAAATTAATTCAAGAATATCATACTTCACCAGCTATATGTGTGTCTATATAATCACTTTAATACATAATAAACATAAGCAATGGTATGGCTTATAATTTTCATACTGTGGGAGTTTGAATGTAATTGGCCCCTTTTATCTCATAGGGAGTGGCACTATTAGGAGGTACGGCTTTGTTGGAGGAAGTATGTCACTGTGGGGGTAGGCATTGAGGTTTCCTATGCTCAGGATACTGCCCAGTGTCTCAGTCAACTTCCTGTTGCCTGCAACATATAAGAACTCTCAGTCCTACACTCCATCTGCCTGCATGCTGCCATGCTCCCCGTCATGATGATAATGGACTGAACCTCTGAAACTGTAAGTGAGCCACCTCAATTAAACATTTCCTTTGTAAGAGTTGCCATGGTCATGGTGTCTCTTCACAGCAATAGGAACTCTAATGAAGACATGTATCAAATGGCGTAGTTTGCTTTCTATTGTTGTGATAAACATCTTGTTCAAACACAACTTGGGGAAGAAATGGTTTATTTCATCTTACAGCTTTTTCCCCATCATGAAGAGAAGTCAGAGCAGGAACTAGGGTCAGGAACTGAAGCAGGGGCCATGGAGGAACACTGCTTACTGGCTTGCTCCTCATGGCTAGCTAAGGACCATCTGCCCAGGTGTAACACTGTCCACAATGGGCTGGAATCTCCCATAACAATCAGTAATCAAGAAAATGTTCCACAGTCTTGCCTACAGGTCAAGTTGACAGAGCCTTTTCTCAGTTAAGGTTCCCTTTTCCAAGTTGACTCTGGCTAGGTGGCAATAGCGGCGTGTGTGTTGGATATGAAGCTCTGGATGGGTAAATCAAACGAAAGGGTAAACCAAGCTGTGGTTCATAATACTTTCCAATTCCCTTGGTGTAAATATTCTCACAATGGTGACATCCAGCCACAAGCATGATGTCACCAATTGTAGACCCGAAAGAGATGAGCATTTCTATTACACCGATTCAGCGGCTAGAGATGGCCCTGGAAACTTGGAGAGTGACGAAGTGTGGGGAAAGTAAAAGGCAATGGGAGTGGGGTTTTGTTTTGATACTGGGTTTTAACAAAGAGAACACAGAATGGACTGGAAATGGATGGGGGAAAAATGCTTCCCAAATGCTCCAAAAGACAAAAGAGCTGATGATGAGTCAGCTCACAGGCCTGAGAAAGGGTCTAGGCTGTTGTGTGCCTGGCTTTGCCTTGGAAGTGCTTGAGAGAGAGCCAGTGGCTTCCTCTCCACCTCGGCCTGAGGCCTGGCAGGCCTGAAGCATGAGGCAGAACATGGCCAGTGGGTTTCCTGGAGTTCCAGAGAGTGAGAGCACCTAGATACCCCTGCTGCCCTGGGATCCTCTTGACACTGAGACACAGGCTCATCTTCTTAGAGGTTCCCCAGTCAGTGGTCAAGGAGGGGCCCAGGCTCTTGTGGAGTGTTGTTCTTTGATTCCTTAGAGATCTGGATGTGGCCATGCAGAGGGAGTCCCAGAGCCTAGCCTGCCCTCCTCTCTCTGGACCTCTGCCTTTGTCCTCAGCAAACCCACCAGCTCTAACCTCCATCTGCACACAGCCTGGAGCTGTTGGCAGAAAGGACCTGTGCTCTGAGGGGGCAAGAGGCCTTCACAGGCCTGAGCACAGGCTAAGGGGATCTCCAGGGAAGAGAGGGGAAAGAGTATCTGGGAATATTATAGAGTCTCCCACCTGCAGGATGCAGAATCTGGACTCCCAGGCATCTGAGCCAAGTGCTGAGCACCAAAAGTCAGCAGGAAGGCTCAGGAACAGGGGAGATGCAGAGAGAGATGGCAATGAGAGGTGAATACCGAGGTAGAGCAGTGCCAGCCACTGTTGCTTATGAGGAACTTCTCTGTGTCCGATGGTGAGCTGGGTTCCCGGAGCTGTTTCCTGCTTAAGCCCACCTCATCTTGTATAATTGTGTAATTAAGGAATTTAGGTCCAGAGAGGCCTTAGGACATGCTTAAGGTGGCCAGCCATAAGTGGTGGCTAGCAACCGTTCTTCTCTCCTATGCACTGTGGTGCATGCTGGGAAGGCAGGCAAGAGGTCATCTTGCCTCCATCTTCTGTCTCCCATGTGGCACCTGAATATATAGAGCCAAGGCTGGAGCTGTGAGAGCCCAGGGCATCCAGAGAAACCAGGGACTTTGTAGGGGGGGGGCAGAAAGAAGGGGAGGGCTGGAGCGAGGCTGAATGTGGTCCTGTGGTGGGGCAGGAGCTGCAGGAGATAGTCAAGGCCAAGCAAGGCCCCAGGACTCTGGAGGGGCAGATGCTTGGAGGTGGGAGCTTTGCAGGCATGCCTTCTGGTCTGGGGGCGGGGGCAGGGCACTGATAAGTGTGGTTCCATCTCTAAAGGGGTGCTACCCTGGCTCTCTAGCTCCCTCCTCCTTCCTCCCCTGCCTAGCACCTCGGCTGAACTTCTTGCGGCCTGCTGTTGCTCTGCTCTCTACACTCACCCTCTCACCTCCAAGGACTGTTACTCATTTCTAGGTGCTCATTTGCGGTTTCCAGACACTCGGTTGTGTAATTACAGAAGCTCAGCAGCCACCTCCCTAACTGTGAGGCAGGTGTACCTACCTGCCCATCCCAGCTGAGGTTTAAAGTCAGCCTGGTCGCTAACCCGGGCTCTACAGGCTACCCTTCTCCCAAGTGCTAGCAAGGGGACTGCTGGTTAGGTGGGAGAAGAGGCCTGAGATTTGTAAGTGAGGAAGGAGCAGGGCTCAGCTCCAGGCTGGGGGCATGAACGATGGAGACCTCTTCATGCTCCCAGGTGCCCCTCCCGCTCCAAGACTGATCTCAGAAGGAGGCCAGGGTGTGGAAGAGGTGAGCACCGGCGGGGTCAGACAGTGTTTTCTGGGTGGGCTGGCACAGAGTAGGTGCCGAATGGGGTAGAAGCAGGCAGACGGTGAAGACACACTCAGCTGGCCAGGGAACAAAGCCACTGGGGTGCTGAGGGACGAATCTCCTGGAAACATCAGAAAAGCAGACGAGTTGAGAACAGGCTGGACCCTCCGCAAAGGCAAGAACTGAGGCTGGAGAGGCCTGGGCTGGTCGGCTCACTCCAGTCAGATGGTAGCAAAGGACAGTTCATCCTCCAGCCCCTTTCTCAACATTCTTCCCGACTCTCATCTTAGGGTTGTGGAGGAGTCTGGAGGGAAAATCAATCGGAGACAGGTTGACTCAGGGCTTTTCATCTGGTAGCCCTGGCCCGATCTCAATGCCCTGAGACCCCAGGACCTCAGAGGAGTCCCGTAGACAGTGAGACACCCTGTTTCACTAGACCTGCTCAGGCCCTAGAGGGGCAAAGTGGGGCTCTGGCAGAAGGACAGCTTTCTTGAGGGGGAGAATTGTGGGGTAGACTTCAGGAAGAGGAGGGCCGTGTAGGGTTGAGAGACAGAGGCAGGGAAAAGCCCCCGAAGATGGGTGAAAAGAGTCTGTGTGAAGGGTTTAGGCTTGACTATCTTGGCGGAAACTGAATCAGGCTGGTGACGTTTTGTCTAGAGAAGGTCCCTGTTGTAACAGACTGCCATAGACATAGACTGCCATGGACTGCCATAGACTTAAAGCTTCATAATTTTATTATACAGATCTGGAGGCTTGGATTTGAAATCAGTGTTGCTGGGCTAAAATCAAGTTGTTAGCAAGGATGGCCCCGCCAGAGCCTCCAGGGGAAACTCTGCTCCTCCTTGGAACTTCCAGAGTTGGCCAGTGGCTGCTTTCCCGCCTTCTTTAAAACCAGCCATAGTGTGCTGTGCTCTTTCCACAGAGCATCACTCTGACCTCTTCTGTTTCCCCTTCCACATTCAGGGATGCTTATGATGGCCTTGCCCATCTGGATGGTGTAGATAGTCTCTCTCCTTTAAGACCAGTGGGTTAGCAGCCTTAATTCCAATCACAGCTTGTGTCTCCCTTTGCCGTGGAACCTAATATATTAATAGGCTCCACCGGGTAGGACTCCAGACATCTCTGGAGCCTATTGTTCTGCCAACTGAAGGATGTAAGGAGACAGCGAGGAAGGTGTGCCCAGAGGAATGAGGAGTTGAAAATAAAATGAAGAAGGAACGGGGCGGTGGTGCACGCCTTTAATCCCAGCACTCGGGAGGCAGAGGCAGGCGGATCTCTGTGAGTTCAAGGCCCTCCTGGACTACAGAGTGAGTTCCAGGAAAGGCACCAAAGCTACACAGAGAAACCCTGTCTCAAAAAACAAAAACAAAAACAAAAAAACAAAACAAAACAACAACAACAAAAAGATGAAGAAGGAGCTACCATGAGCTCTTGAACAAAGCAGAACCCCACTCCCCTGAGGGACTGAGCGCAACCTCGTTCTCAGGGTCAGTATGAGATCATTTTCCAGACTCAGAACAATGGAGCCACGTTATGTCTGAGCCCTTGCAGACCATAACGTGTTACTGTTCTCTGCCGATGGCAGTGTGCCAATTTGCAAGGAGGTTATGGCTGATGCCAAAGTGAGGGGCCCAGCCCTTGGGGTGTCCAGGTCAGCTGGAGGCTGGAGACTGCCTGAGAGGTCTAGACGAGTCTGGCCATCTGTCTTCAAGGCACCTGTGGCTGCTGGTGTTTCTCTAGTCTTATCCCTTCTGGGGCAGACTGAAGGGTGAGGGTGATGGGTGAGATGAAACCGGTTGGTGTTCCCAGGCAGGTGGAATGTTAGAGACACAGGGCAGGGTGGGGGTGGGGAAGGTCATATGAATGGAGCTTCTGTTCACTCCTTGGCGCACACAAACCCTGCCTGGGAATCCTGAGGGGACAGTAGATAGCATTGAAGCCTCATAGATTAGAAAGCTGGGACACTCCATCCTGCAGGGGCATTGCGATAGTGGTGACCCCAGTGGTCCCCTAGGACCTTTTCATGGGTATGACTTGAACTTAAAGACCCAATCTGCTCAGGAAGAGGTGTTGGCATGGTAGATGTGCCTCTAAACTGGTTCTCAGAAGAACACATTGTTTTTGCTCAGGTAGGATGTATGTCTAAGGTAGCTTTGGTGTCAGGCTGCTGATGGTGATAATTAGATAGTGTAGGATCTTCGGGGTCTCCTCAGCACCAGCACTGTGTCTGGGGAAGGGCTCAGGCTCTAGAAGCCAGACCTGAATTTATGTTCCCATCTTGACACTGCATAGCAGTAGTATGACCTTGCATAAGTCTAACCCTTCCTGTGGCTCAGGAATAGACAGTAAATAAGAGGTGGTTGCTACCTCTGGGGATGATCTGAGTGAACAGGCAAGGTGTGTGAGTCTTAGCATGGTGCCAGGTGCCTAGTCATGACTCAACAGTCATCATCACCAAAGGGGCTGAAGGAAGCCAGGCTTTCGGTGGACATAACTGAATGAAACGATATTCATTTCTCTGTGAGGTAACGTCACACAGGGAGCCAATCTCAGTGAAGCCCCTGTGTAGTCTGGCCCATCTGAGGCAGTAGCTGACCCCATGCTTAGCCCCTGGGAATGTAGTGGAAGACCACATCCATCTCCTGGAAGCTTGGCCCAGCATCCCAAATGGCCTTCCCCAACTCTGGAGGTTACAAAGAGGAGGGGGCTCCTCAAAGTCTGCCCTCATTTCACTCACAGGTTGCTGGTGATGCTGAGCTACACTAACTGCTTCGTGACATGGATTGCCCCCCCACCCCCGTGTTTGCTGCCCTCACAAGCTGACTGGGTCTCTGACAAGCCACCCTCTTCATAGCCACACTATGGCTACTTATCAACAACCTGAGTGTCCACAGTGGTGCAGACAAGGACTTTCAGGGCCATACTTGCAGGAGCCCATAGGGAGGTGGTCACTTACCAGCTCCTCACCCTTGCTGGACAGCAGGTTCCAGTCGGAAGACAGCAGGAGACCCGCCTCCCGAGCTCCAGGAGGTGAGAGTGGATCCTGTCTGGCTGTCAGTGTGATGTAAATGCGGGTTACCTTCTTCCACTGAACCACAAAGCACAACTGAGGCACAGCCCCCTCCTGCGATCTGAGCTCCTGGAGGATCGTGGGAAGTCAGGGTTTCAGAGAGGTGCCTGTCTAGTGGCTCTCAGACATATGTCACTCACTGTCTGGGGTTTCTTCTCGTGTTTTGATCCAGGAAAGCTGAGGGGTGAGGGATGGGGAAGGAAAAGCGGGAGAGGGGGAAGGCAGGGGTGAGGAGGGGTGATCTGGTCCTGGGAGCTGAATTTAACCACTCTCCCCTGGTGTCGGAGATCCACGAGGTTTAGACAGAGGATGATTGCAGTATAATTATTGTCACTCGTGGTCATTACCAGACAGTCCCTCTGTCCACACAGGCAGGAACGAAACTTGCAGCATCAGTGTGGGAGATCGGTGTAGATTTGCTGAAGTCAGTCGTTGAATCTTTGGGGGACATTCTCTCCACTGAAACCAGCTCAAGCAGGGTGCTCTGACCCAGCCTTTGCATGGTCAGCCACGCCACTGGCTGTGCTAGCTATGCTTCTCCAGAGGAACAGAACAATAGTAGCCTCTACACACACACACACGCACACACACACACACACACACACACACACACACACACACGCACACACACGCGCGCGCACACACACACACGCGCACACACGCACGCACGCGCGCACACACACACACACGCACGCACACACGCACGCACGCGCGCACACACACACGCACGCACACACATGCACGCGCACACACACACTCATGCATGCACACACACACACACGCACACGCACACACGCACAGGCATACGTACACACTCAGTTATGAAAGGATTTAACTAAATAACTTGTATGGTCAGTGGCTGGGCAGTCCTGCAATGGCCATCTGCAGTGGGACAGCCAGAGCAAGAACAGCTAGACGCCTCAAGAAAAAAAGAGGGGGCAGTGATGGAGTCCCAGTTCCAGACTGAAGCCCTCCAAGCCACTCTAGACAGTCACGGGTCCAAGTCTGCATCCAAGAGCCAAACAATCTTCAGTCTGGCATCCAAAACCACCAACAGAAGCAAAGAGACACATCAGGGGTTGAGTTCCTAGAGTGTGCGCTTCCTGCCTTTTTACTCTGCCTGGTCCCCAGGCTACATGATGGTGCTGCCCACATTCAGGGTGAGAGTTTCCCAGTTAGCTCAGTGAGCCACACGCCACTCTTCTCTGGGAACACCCTCACAGACACACCCAGCTGTGTTTTACTGATTTTTCTAGAAGTCTCTCACTAATGAAGATGACAATAAAACTAACTCTCACCCCGTCCACATGACATGGGATACCAGTCTGGGCCTGAAAGAAGATCTAAGGAGGAGGCTCATTCCTGTTCTTACACAGAAGCTCACCCCTGTGCTTACACAGAAGCTCACCCCTGTGCTTACACAGAAGCTCACCCCTGTGCTTACACAGAAGCTCACCCCTGCGCTTACACAGAAGCTCACCCCTGCGCTTACACAGAAGCTCACCCCTGTGCTTACACAGAAGCTCGCCCCTGTTTTTACACAGAAGCTCACCCCTGTTCTTACACAGAAGCTTGCCCCTGTTTTTACACAGAAGCTCACCCCTGTTCTTACACAGAAGGTCACCCCTGTTTTTACACAGAAGCTCCCCCTTGTGCTTACACAGAAGCTCACCCCTGCGCTTACACAGAAGCTCACCCCTGTGCTTACACAGAAGCTCGCCCCTGTTTTTACACAGAAGCTCACCCCTGTTCTTACACAGAAGCTTGCCCCTGTTTTTACACAGAAGCTCACCCCTGTTCTTACACAGAAGGTCACCCCTGTTTTTACACAGAAGCTCCCCCTTGTGCTTACACAGAAGCTCACCCCTGCGCTTACACAGAAGCTCACCCCTGTTTTTACACAGAAGCTCCCCCCTGTGCTTACACAGAAGCTCACCCCTGTGCTTACATAGCACCTGGGACTTACACAGACACACACAACCAAGTCTAGCAGTACCCATTGCCTGACACTCTCAATGGCTCAAAAACACACTCGGTGAAGGAGCCCCCACTCAGTGGTTGCTGCCCATCTTCCAGCCTACTCTCTTTTCTTGATTTCTTTGTTCAAAACCTTAGCCTGTTTTGCTAACCCTTGGCAGTGATATCCGGCCCGAGCAGCTAGGAAAGCAAGGTCGGTAGTAGAATGTGTGGCGGGACTGAGGGTGTGTGGGAGGCAGGACTGGGGTCAGTAAGCCTTGAAGACTGTCTGAAGTGTAGTGTGGGGGAAGCTGGGGAAAGAAAGGGGTCATTTCTGGCTGTGACCAGATTTCCTTTCCTGACAGTGGAAAAGGCCCTGTGCTGAATCAACCTCTGAATGGAACTCATCCAAAGTCAAGGAGAAGCAGGTGGGGGACACAGGCCCTTCTCTGCACCTAGCCTCTTGGGAAGCCCCGAGAAAACAGCTCCTATACTCCACTCCCCAGTGTGGCGTCTGCAGAGGGAGAAGAGGAAAAGGGATGTGTGCAGGTTAGGGGAGTGAAGGGGCTTCCCTTGGCTCTAACGAACAGGGATGCAGGCTGGCACACGGGCAGTACAGCCCTGCCTCTCCATTGTAGAAGTGGTTAATGCCTGCTCCTGTCTGCTTGTGAGGACTAGAGAAAACAGGCAGAAAATGCTTAAAAACAAAACAAAAACAACAGTCAAAAAATTTGTGGCAATGGCACATTATTTCAGATGCACAAATGTGTATGGGGGCACCTGGCAATTCCTCTCTATTTGTCTAAAAATGAGAGCCCTCCCGTTGTGGGAAAGCAAAGCCCAAAGGTTCTTACTGGGCAGGTAGATCTGTTTTTAGCCCCTCTGACTAATTAAAGTATTTGTTGATTTCCAGCCTGCAGTTTCAACCAAGCAAGGGGGATTTTCAAAGACTTGGTATGCACGCCGCTGGCAAAACACCCTTGAAGAGAAGGAAGAGCACCTGGGGCCTGCAGGGGCCTGTCAGGGAGACACAGAGCTTGGTTCTGCAGCTCTAGTCTGCCAATTGCCTGCGAAATCTGAGGGACAGGGCCAAGGCTGCTCCCCACAGCCCCCCATGTGTTACCCCACCCTTCCTGCTTACCCAGCCAGCTCAGCATTAAAATCTCAGCCGGCATGGCCCATTCCAACAAACTCACGTACATTTCCTCCTGAGTCCGTGGAGGGAAATGTGGAGTGAGAGACTGGGCAGTATGTCCAGAGCTCTTGAATATTTCAAGGGTTATATTAGGGGCAAGATGTGGCCCAGAATGAGGTCACGATTAAAGTACTTAGATAAGGAAATTCAACACTAAGGGTGGAGGCTCATTTGTGATTCTGACTCCAGTCATGATGTTTGGACTTCCAAGCTCAACCCAAATGAAGGCTTTATTTCTGGACATTTGCATTTCTACCTCAGTTTCTTAGACTCAGGTCCAAGAGTGCTTGATAACCTGGCATGGTTTCTAACCTCATTGGGCAACCATGGTTGTGTTGCTGGGAGGTGGGCACCAAACTTCCCAACTTTACAGCATGGCCAGTTACACACACACACACACACACACACACACACACACACACGTCATGCCCCTGCAATCCTGAGGATCCAGCTAAGCCCCACAGTGGGTCCCAGAGGCATAGGGGTAGGACCCCGGAGTTTTGGGTGGAGGCAAGAAAATTCTTCCCTCAATTCCTCCCTGAGGCTAGGCTTTGTGAAGAGTTGTCTTGGGCTGGCTCACTGCTCCATCCTGTGAATCTGGCTCCAGGCTCCTGGATGGGACTGCCAACCACAGCCTGATGACTGGGTGACTCACACCTCAGCCATCCTCCCTACATTTCTGTGTAGAACACTCAAGGGAAGCACCGTAAAGATGAAGGCCTCATCGCTTGCCTTCTTTCCTGGGGGCTAGAGCAGGATGTAGGGCCTTCAAAGGCTCCAGAATATTATCCAGGATTAGATGGGAGAGGAAGGAGCAGAGGGAGGTTCATAGCATGAAGAGGCATCGCTCCATCCTCAGAAGGTGTTCTGCCTGAAGAGGACAAAGACTTGCCCTAAGACATGATCCCAGGGATGGAACTAGATGGGCAGGTCTCTGGGACTCAGAGCAAGGATGGAAAGGGCTCACTCAGAGGCCAGGGGAAGGACTTGGTGGAGGGGACCCTGTATCCGTCAAATTAACCCAGGTTCACAGAGAAGCTGATGAGATGCCCTGGCAGGCATGAGCAAAGCCACTGTCTTTTACTTTCTTTTATTTTACTATCTTCTGTTAAGTGTCTTTGCTCAAAGACACACAGGTTGGAGTGTGGGCTCTGAGGAGAAGATTCTGGGAAGGTGTTGTGGATTTACCTCTTTCTCACCCATGAGTCTGTGAGGTGGTCTCTGATCACAATACAGGCCCACCTCGTATGTTCTCTAGGATAGAGGTGAGAGAAGCTGTCTTGTGACTTGCCCCTCTGACAGGAAGGTCTGATGCTGGGGACCCCTCAGCCCTTCATGGGGTTTGGTAATGAAAACAGAGGCTAAGTGACTTGTCTGACCATGTCCTGGGAGTGCCCTGCAGGAGAGTCCAGGCCTCAGTGTGAGCCTGCTCTTCCTGCCCACAGGGATTCATTCCAAGCTGGGGTGGGTCTCCCGCTCTGCAGAGAAGCTGGTGTCTGGCTCTCCACAGCTTTCTTTATTACTTATACCTGACTGGTCTTGTGAGGTGGGAGGGTCCACCCTCCCTACCACGGAGACTCCTACTGCTTCTCTTGTGAGGCCCCCAACACACCCTGCTGTAGGTTCTTGCCATGCACCAGACTCTGGTCGCTGGCCCTCGCTCTGATTGTGGCTGCCGCAGCAGACCAGCCAGAACACATTCCTTCTTGGCAAGCCCTCATTCACAGTATAGCCAATGAAGACTGAAGGGGGAAGAGAATGCCCCAATGTTTCCAGAGGGGTGGATCTTGCTGAAGGACAGTGGAGACAGTACCCAATGCTGTGTGTGTGTGTTTGGTATGACACACCTTGGCAGTGATTTTCCAGTAAGGAGGGACACTCCTGCTAGGAAACTCCAGACACCTGCCTCAAGCTTAGAGCTGTTCTTAGGGATGAGGGTCCCCAGTGTGTCTCGGGACATTCACATCTGGTCTCTAAAAGACCACGAAAGGTAGCCAGCTGGGTGGTGGTGGTGCACGCCTTTAGTCCCAGCACTTGGGAGGCAGAGGCAGGTGGATCTTTGTGAGTTCGAGGCCAGCCTGGGCTACCAAGTGAGTTCCAGGAAAGGCACAAAGCTACACAGAGAACGCCTGTCTTGAAAAAGAAAAAAAGGTAATACTGGTGTAGTCTCTGGGGGTCTCAGAGACCCTCCAGGCAGAGACACACCTATGCCTGTTGCCCAGGAGCTGCCAGGTCAGTTTCACCAGTGAGTGTTGCAGGATTACCTATTAGCAGGCTTCTCAGCCCAGCCCCTGGTGAGCCATCACCATCTCAGCAGACCCTAGGCACTCAAGAATTATTTTCTGCAGCCTTGGCTTCCTCGAGGCAACCTGAGGCTTTGCGCAGAGATTCCCGTGTCTAACTCCTGATCTCTTGAGAACCGGCCCCCTTGGCAGTTCCCACATAGTGGCAGTTCCCACTGCTCCTCCTGTGTCAGACAAACAGGGTCCAAGAGCCCTGCTCTCCCCTGGGAGGAGGCAGAGAGGGTTCCCACTCAAATCCTGATGCAGAATTACAGGGCACAGTGTAGGACAGACATTTGCTAAAATCTAGCCCGAATCCCCTTACTTTCACATGGTGCCACAGGCGATCCCAACGGGCTTTGCTGAAGAGCCTTCTGGCAGCACGCATCTTTGTAACTGGCAGGCTATTGTGCCAGCTGCCTGGTCCCCCTGACTTGCTCTGTCTAGTCTCTCTGGCAGTCAGTCTGCAGACTTAAAATTCCATTTTCCATGCCTTTGGCTCTGAAGGAGGCTTTGGGCTGGAGGTAGAGGAAACACAGCAGTTTCCTCTGCCTGGAACAGGGTGGCTCCCCGTTATAACAGGCCGGCCGATTCTCAACATGTTACTGATGAGATTAGAAGCTCCTGCAGGTATGTGTTTGTGGCGGCCTTCAGCCTGTATCAACAGATACGATGACTCACTTCTTCCCTGTTGGAATAACTGAGAACTTGCTGGAACACAGCTTGGGGGGTACTGGGGAAGCTGGCAGAGCAGCTCCCCACCAAGAGAGACGTGGCTGCCAGGCTAGTGTCAAGTCTTTTTTTGTAAGGGATTAAGTGGGGTCGCTAGTTTACTGAGTTCCCACACAGGCCTGCCCAGGACAGAGAACATCAAGGACACACAGAGGGCTGTATCAGGAGGAACTGTGGAGGGGTGGGTCTGGCCTTAAAGAGAACTCAGTGGTGTACAGCCTGGGTGAGGGGATCTTCCTCCTCTGTTTTATAAGCTGGGGGCTTGAGGGAGCCTTTCTGGTCTGAATCTTGCAGGAGAACCTGCCCAGTGGTATCTGGGGTAAATGGATTTCCCTTAAAGAAAGCACAGTGCAGTGAAGGACTGGACCCCACTTCTCTGGAACATTCTCAAAATGTGAGGCCTTAGATTGCTTTGCCAAGAGCTCAGGTTTCTGCAGCACCTGCTGAACAGCCAAGTGTAAGAAGAGCAGATCATTGCCCACTGATGGACCAGATCTCCTAAGGTGACAAGGCAGCATGAACCAGGCTGGGATGGTGGGTCATGTCACTGATTCTGTAAGGATCTTTAGGACAGTGGCCATGGGCAAATGTCCCTTGGTTCCCAGCATCCTTCTAGGCTATACACAGCATCCAGATCCTGTGGTGACAAGAGACAATTGACCCCAGGCCCCCAACTCACTGCCAGGACACCAGCGCTGCAATGAAGGTTTATTTCTAACTGAGCAGAGCCTGCTGGGAGGAGCATTTGCACCCCACACCACTGTGCAGGTGTGCTGGGTGAGCTCACAGCTGCCCCCCAGGCATGCCCAGCCCACTAATCATTCACAGCTCGACAGCTCTCCTGCCCAACCCACTTCTAATGGGATAAAAGGGGGCCTTGAAGCTTCTAAGTAACAGAGCCACCCACAGCGTCCTGTTGAGCGCCGCTGACCTCACCAGCACCTTCCTCATTACCAGCACCCAGTGCTCTCGCTCCTCCAGAAACCATCATGTCTCGCCAGTCGAGTGTGTCCTTCCGAAGTGGGGGCAGCCGCTCTTTCAGTGCCTCCTCGGCCATCACTCCATCTGTCTCTCGTACCAGCTTCAGCTCAGTGTCCCGCAGTGGTGGTGGTGGTGGTGGTGGTAGTAGGGTCAGCCTTGGGGGTGCTTATGGTGGAGCAGGTGGCTACGGCAGCCGGAGCCTGTACAATGTGGGGGGTTCCAAAAGGATATCATTCAGCTCTGGCGGTGGCAGCTTCAGGAACCGTTTTGGCGCTGGTGCTGGAGGCAACTATGGCTTAGGAGGAGGAGCTGGCAGCGGATTTGGCTTCGGCGGTGGAGCTGGTAGTGGCTTTGGCTTCGGCGGTGGAGCTGGCTTCGGTGGTGGCTATGGGGGCGCTGGTTTCCCTGTGTGCCCCCCTGGAGGCATCCAAGAGGTCACCGTTAACCAGAACCTCCTCACTCCTCTGAACCTGCAAATCGACCCCACCATCCAGAGGGTGAGGACTGAGGAACGTGAACAGATCAAGACCCTCAACAACAAGTTTGCCTCCTTCATCGACAAGGTGAGATGTGGTTCTTTCTAGAGCAGCCTACACAGGAGTAGACTCGAGTGAATGCCAAAGGCAGAGGTCTCAGAGGGAAGATACTTTAGTCTCTGCTCAAACATGGCCATTGTTTCTAGTTGACTCTGTCCTGGCTTGGGGCTCCTCTTTAGTTAGGCTGGCAGCTGGCAGAGTCAGAGTTGCTCTCCTCCAGAGGTGGCCCCTTAAGGGTGTCTGATTCCAGTGTGTTGAGATGAGCTCTGTGTTTCTCATAACGGGATTGCACAGAGGCTGAGGCATCTATAAGGCAGTCTGGGAGCCTTTCCAGCCCCAGTGAATTGGACCACACTCCAGCCAGCCACTACTGGGCTGTCTGTGCCCTGCACAAGGGACCTACCTTCCCTACTGGGAGGAGATTGGGAATTTCACTGCTCATTGTCCCCCACAGGTCACAGACCAGGCACTGAACACAAGGTTTGGTGGGATAGCATGTGACAAGTGGCACACCTGTAAAAATGTCACAGAAGCCTGGAACCCAAACTTCTCCCTCTCACACTCGGCCCCTCCAGGTGCGGTTCCTAGAGCAGCAGAACAAGGTCCTGGATACCAAGTGGACCCTGCTGCAGGAGCAGGGCACCAAGACTGTGAGGCAGAACCTGGATCCATTGTTTGAGCAGTACATTAACAACCTCAGGAGGCAGCTGGATGGGGTCCTGGGGGAGAGGGGCCGCCTGGACTCAGAGCTGAGGAACATGCAGGATCTGGTGGAGGACTTCAAGAACAAGTGAGTTGTAATGTGGTGGAAAGAGAGGCATGGGGGACTTCCTTGTACCAGATATGTTCCATAGCCAGACTGAGGCTTCTGTCTTCCCCGAGGGCTAGAAGCATGCACATTACACCACAAAGAAAAAGCTCTAAGCCTCCATTTAGAAAGTTCCAGCCCCAGGCTCAGCCTCTCTATAAAGCACTCACTCACCTTCCCCGGCTAGCATGTGCCCCTAGCACCACCTGGTGAACGGTGCCATCCTGGAACCCTCACTCTTTGGGGCTCTCCTCCCAGTGCCCTCAAAATACACAGCATGACCCTTGATTGTTTCTACTCAGAACAGGAACTGGTGACAGAACCTAGCTGTAGCCACACAGATTGGCTACTGCTTCACTGGGCTGCTAGTGTTTTATCTTTGTGTGTGTGTGTGAATACTCAGGAACTTGTGCACGCTGAGCAAGTGCTCTGCCACTGAGCTGCACCCCCACTCCTACAGGGTTATTGCTGAAACAAGTGAATAATAGCGATACTAGAATGGGTATTTGGCAGGCAGTTCCCAGGAAGGCAGCATATCAGAGTTTGGTAAGGACTTGCCCAGGGCTCATGGTGCCCGCTACTTGTCTGCCTGTGAGACCAGCCTCCTTCCAGTGTGAAAACAAGCTCACAGTGACTGTAGCAAGAGACTCTTTACCTGGCCCTTGTCATCGGACTAATACTTCCTGTCTCTTTACCACCAGGTATGAGGATGAAATCAACAAGCGTACCACTGCTGAGAATGAGTTTGTGATGCTGAAGAAGGTGGGTGTGGTGAAGAGAACCCATAGCCCTGGGCTATGCTCTCCTGGGGTGGAGCCGTTCAAGGCAGGTGCATATTGTTGGATGGCAATCACCCCTATTTCCTTAGGATGTGGATGCTGCCTACATGAACAAGGTAGAACTGGAGGCCAAGGTTGATGCCCTGATGGACGAGATCAACTTTATGAAGATGTTCTTTGATGCGGTGAGCAATTAACTTAAATTTTTCTCCTGTGGGTATTTTATTATGATACAATAAATGGGAGATTTGAATGGAACTCATTAAATAACGTCAGGTATCCCTCTAGGAGCTGTCTCAGATGCAGACACACGTGTCAGACACATCTGTGGTCTTGTCCATGGACAACAACCGCAGCCTGGACCTGGACAGCATCATTGCTGAGGTCAAGGCACAGTACGAGGACATTGCCAACCGAAGCCGAACAGAGGCTGAGTCCTGGTACCAGACCAAGGTGAGTGCCTGAGTGAATATCCCCTGAGTGAGAGGATGCACCTGTCTAGGGGTGTCTAGGATTCCAGACCATAACAATGCTAAGGACAGGACCCCAGGACTACTGAGGCCATTTGAGACACATTGCAAAGTAGCCAGCTATCTATTTTCCACGAAACCCCAGGAACTTAGGAAGCATTTCACAGCAGTACTTTGAGGAGGACTGAGACTCTCAAGAAGTTACTTAAGAACAGCACCTTGCAAAGGCCCAAACCAGCCCCAGGCCCCAGAGGGCTCCACCACCTCTCGACAGTTCCTGCCTACGGACTTGGGAAAAGTGCATCCCACCCTGTGTTAACTGTCTTCCTTCTCTTTCTGTATCATTAGTACGAGGAGCTGCAACAGACAGCTGGCCGGCACGGCGATGACCTTCGAAACACCAAGCATGAGATCTCGGAGATGAACCGGATGATCCAGAGGCTGAGATCTGAGATTGACAATGTCAAGAAGCAGGTAGGGAGGAATTAAAAGAGGATAAAAGAAGGCCCTGGACTTAGGATGAGAGATCTCTTTTGCTTTGCATTTGACACATGTACACACCACACACACACACACACACACACACACACACACACACACACACATGCACACATGCATGCATACACACATGCACACACATGCACGCACTCACGTGTACACACCACTGGAACAATTCCCAATGTTGCCATCTTTCACCATTTATAACAGCCAGGATGTACTGAGTTCTTTCTAGGGCGCCAGGCTTGATATATCTGACTTAGATGCTCACAACGGACCGTTCGGACAGCTCAGCACTGCACATCCCCACCATTCCCTTTCTTTCTGCAGTGTGCCAACCTACAGAATGCCATCGCTGATGCAGAGCAGCGTGGAGAGCTGGCTCTCAAAGATGCTAGGAACAAGTTGACTGAGCTAGAAGAGGCCCTGCAGAAGGCCAAGCAGGACATGGCCCGGCTGCTGCGGGAGTACCAGGAGCTCATGAACACCAAGCTGGCGCTGGACGTGGAGATCGCCACCTACCGCAAGCTGCTGGAGGGCGAGGAGTGCAGGTGGGCAGACATCATGTATCTGAGGTGGCCTCCCCTTTGAGGAAGGAGAGTTTGGTGAAGAGTGCCAGATACACACACTAATGGCTGAACATCATCCGCTTTCAGTCTGACACGTGGGCATACCACAGGCTTCTACCGGTGCCTTTGGTTCACTCCCCATTCCACTCTCTTGCCCTCTGTCCCCCTCAATCCACCAAGACCCTCAGCAGATGTGTCCCTCACCGTGTCCTCTTTCTGCTTTTGCTCATGTTCTTTTCTAGACCTCGGTGTCCACACACACTCTTTGTCATCCTTCTTCTTCTCTCTCTCTCTGGGAAACCTTTCATGGCTGCTCTAGTCGACCTAAACTCATTTCCTCCAGGTTCTCAAACTATTGTGTTCTTCATTTTTTTCTGGCATAGGCATGACTAACTGTGAGGTTCCTTCTGAGTGGAGGTCTCCTGCAGAATGGGGGCTCCTACGGCAAAGTCTGCTTTGTGCATATTCGCTGCATATGGCTGCTGCTGCTTACTCACACCTCCCAGAAACTGGGTGGAGGAGAATGGGAATTAGGATCTCCCTTTGACAGCCCAGCTCTGGGCTACATCCTCTTCACTGGGGACAGTCCTTCCAGGGAGTGTGATCTTTTCTAACTTACAGGAATTTAGAGATTGGCAGGTGCCTGGCTTTGGTGTGGCCCTGACCATGACAATGCCAGCCTTGCTGTTTGGGAGGAGAGATTTTTCACTCTTACCCCACTTTCTGTGTCTTTCAGGCTGAGCGGAGAAGGAGTTGGACCAGTCAACATCTGTAAGTAGCCTAGAGTGTCCACTTGGAATCCTTCTGTTTCTAGATACCAGACATTCCCCGTC
Organism: Onychomys torridus; assembly: GCF_903995425.1. NCBI lineage: Eukaryota > Metazoa > Chordata > Mammalia > Rodentia > Cricetidae > Onychomys > Onychomys torridus. Next base: position 66,504,076 of record NC_050458.1, on the reverse strand, counting down.
CCAATAAGTGATTACCAGATAGTGAGAAGCAGGTGGTGGAGGGACAGACACGGGCAGGGACATGAGGTGGACATAGCTCCATCGGATCTCCTGTAGGATCCATACGGATTGAGCTTTGTCCTTAATCATTGCTTCTACAAAGCACCAGGCCCCATGCCTTGTCTCTTACGTCCTTAGTTTTCTGTCAGGGACCCCAAATGAATAATTTAGTTCTTCTGGCCCGGTCTGCTGCTTTGTAAAAAGGTCAGGTATACATTCCACCCCAGGTGTGATCAAACATGTTAGCCATGTGGAATAAATCTGACAGATCCGTCTCACCCATTCCTCTCTCTCCACAGCTGTTGTGACCAACAGTGTCTCTTCCGGCTATGGAGGAGGCAGCCTTGGCTTTGGCGGGGGCAGCGGCTTTGGTGGGGGCCTTGGCAGCGGTCTTGGTGGAGGTGGAGGTGGAAGCTACTACTCCAGCAGCAGTGGGGGCGTTGGTCTGGGTGGTGGGCTAAGTGTAGGGGGCTCTGGCTTCAGTGCAAGCAGTGGCCGAGGCGTGGGCTTTGGCAGCGGCGGGGGCAGCAGCTCCAGTGTCAAGTTCGTCTCCACCACCTCCTCCTCCCGGAGGAGCTTCAAGAGCTAAGAAGAGCCTGCTGCAAGCCCCTGGCCCTCATGGGCAGCCCCATGCCCATGGAGACTGCTTCTTCTAGGCGGTCAACCAGGCCTGCCCTTTCTGGAGAGCAGTCTAGACCACACCTACTGCAGAACCATGCGCTTTGGTTCCCAGGAGGGAATGAATCCCAACCTCTGGCCTCCCATGCCATAGCTCTACATTTTGCCGCAAGTCAGTTTTTAGGAACCTATAGATGGTCCTCGATGACACAGACATCCAAAGTTTTCCAGAATGTCAGCCACCAAAACAGAATCCCTACCCTGACACCCACCTTAATTCTGGTTCTGACTTCCTCCAGAGTGTGTCCAATAAAATGCTTTTATAATATAAGCCTCTGAGTTGAATGGTTTTCTACAGATCTACAGTTATCCTGGAGACAAGGTGGGACCTGTCCAGGTGCGCTCGGTTTCTTTGATGATTCCCAGGGGGTACAGGAGGGCCCGAAGGGGGGAGTGGGACCATGGGTGGTCCACAGGGTCCACAGGTTCCACGAAGCAGGCAGGAGGTTGCCGAAGCTCAGCAGTGAGTGTCCACTGAATCACACTCAGGTGATTTTAGAGCTCAGTTTGAAGGGGGAGCTGTTTAAGGCAGGCTGATTGGTAGGAACAGATGGCAAATGGGCCGAACCGAGGTTGGTAAATGAAGACTATTGGCCAAAAGATGCCAAGATTGTCTAACATCATGGGTCCCAAGAGGGTCAACGGGCATTTCTTGTCAGTGTCAGGGATCTAGTCCTTCACAGCTCACCAAGTGACATTTTGGTGATTTATCCAAGGTGGCAGGACCTCTGAAGGTGACGCTGGCATGCCCTCTGTGGTGAGCTCCCTTGCACTCACGCATGAGTGATTGTGTAAAATAAATCCCTTAAAGGATGTCTGGGAAGCCATGCTGTGAGCCTTCAGAGGTGAAGGCTGTTAAAAGAGGCACAGAGCAGAGTATGGTGAGCCAAATTCATGAGTGGGATGGAGTGGATGAGTCAGTACCTTCAGCAATGTTTGTTGTAGGTACTTTATTGCTATGACCTTGAGGCAGTGGAACTCTATTGTACAGAACAATTCATCCTTTCCAAGTATAAACAGAGGCCCAACTGGGTTGTATGGAGAAGGTGGAACCATCTCTTCTTCCCTAAGCAGATCCCATGAAGCAGGGCATGCTTCATTTACTCTGGGAAAGGAAGGCCCATGAAGTCCATTTCTTTCAAGAAAGTTTTTAAGTGTCTAAGACTTAATCTATTGGCCCAGACTCAGGTATTTTAAAAGATGATATGCTTGTGGGGACGTTTAGGAATCAATAGTTCTGATGAGTTAGAGGAGGTAGCTGGTTCTCCTTTGGATTCAGTCGCTACAACCCCCAAGGCTTCAGGGGCATCCTGTTACTGTCTGGTAGGACTCTCATGTATAAGTGTAATTGGAACTCCAGCTTGGACTAAAGCCATGAAGTTTTGTCATCTGGAGTATTTCAGCAGATATGAATGTAATTCATAACCTCTGTGGCAGAGGCCTGAAGCCAGTCGGCACACTTTTTGATCTTTTGCTGTATGAATTCTTTCAGAGTCACTGAGATTTCTACTTATATCAAATTGTGGAATCCTGTTTCATTACTCTGCTTCCCCCAATTTCAACTCCCCTCCTTCACCCCCAATCCCAACTCTTTCATCTCCTCTAGGTTCCAACTCCTCCTCTCCCTCCTGTTTGTGGATGTACTATGGTAAGACTGGAGACTTCATGTTGATATATGTCCTTCTCTGGAGAGCCCCCTATCATTATTACCAGGGTGGGAGGCTGCTCCCACAGAAATAACTGCATAATTCCTTGGTTTGCCTCTATAGCCCAGGGAAAAAGGGCTTTTGTTTGTCTGTGTTTGTGTTTGTGTTTTTTTCTTTCAATTATCCACAGAGGCCTGGCAAGTTTTAGTAACAGCGGATGAATTTCACAGGGCCTGTTGGAGTGTGGCATTAGTGTGCCACATTGTAACACTCTTCCTCCATGTAAGCCACAACCCAACAGGACCATTTTCTGCAGGGCTTATCAGTCCTTTCCTTGCACACTCCATAAAAAGAGGGCTGTGCCAGCCTGAGACATGCAGCCAACAGCCACACGGCAAGGGACCTTCCACTGAGCTTAGCGTCGGGCCTGGTTTACAGTAGAACTGGCAGACAGAGCTTAACATGGGACATGCAGATAGTTCTGGACAGAGACACAGCACCCAAGGGTATTGTAATGAGGGACCCAACCCTACATGCCTCCTCCTAAGTGACCATTACTATGACTTCTGATTCAGACCAATGAAATCTATAAAGTGGAACTTACAAAGGTAACCCAAAGTAATAGAGGTCCGTGTGTAAGCTTGCTGCACACTGAGCACAACTACAACTCACCAAGGCCACATAGTCGCTTGAAGTGCATGCTGCAAGCCGGACTGCAAACCACGGCGAGAAACAGAAGATGCTGCGGTGGTGAAGTCGGGGGAATGACAGTCCAGGAGGGAAAGTCACTGCCCCCGTCCCAAAGACTGTCCCAGGCCCCACACTCCTAACGACCTTTCAGCTGTGAGACCCCTGCCCACTCATGGACATCTGTAGGTATTTACTCAAAGCTGATCAGCTGTGAGACCCCTGCCCACTCATGGACATCTGTAGATTTTTTACTTAAACACAAACACACAACGGCCCTCCTCACTCAGCAGAGAACTGAGCCTGCAGAGCAGACAGACAGATAGGGAATCCCAGTTTGCTTTAGTGAGTTTTACCTCTAGGGGCTCTACTAAGTTTGTATAGAGAAGGCTAGAGAAAAAAAAATCCCCTCGTGCCTCCAGCAGGGGGAGCGGAAATGAACTGTTTTTGAAACTGTCAGAGTTGGTTATGAGAATATTCAGCTATAGATGTAACACATGTGGGATGGGAATACTGGAAAACAGGACTAGAGGAATGCACAGGAAAAAACAAAAACAAACAAATAAACAAACCCCACAAGAGTCAGTAATGACCAAGCATCTCCTGAAATTAATGTCAGCCACCAACTCACAGATAAAGAAACACAATGCTCATTTGCAGTGGTACCTAGGTATCACTTCATGCCTCAGAACATCAATGATAAAGAAGCCAGAGGGAAAAAAGAAGATGACCTATCAAGGAGTCTTTACAGTAATCACACAAGCAGCTTCTTTAGAGAACTCCTTCACCATGGGTCAGGAAGAGAGTGGCTCGAGACCGCCAGTACTAGCCTAGGAACTCTGTATTTTTTAACCCCCTCTACAAAAATGAAGGATAGTCAGGTATGGTGGCTCACACTTACAATTCCATTGCACTCATCAGCCCAAGGGAGGAGAAAATTCGAAGCCAGCCTGGGCTACACAGCGAGTTCAGAGCCAGCTTGGGCAACTTGATAAGATACTCCCTCAAAATAGGAGAACGCTTTTAAAATGCTCGGGATGCGGCTTAGTGGTGAAGCGCCTGCCCATCATGTACAAGTCCTGGGCCCTATCCCAAGAACTGGGGAGAAAAACGTGAAGGAGAAAAACAGACTTCCTTATTCAAACAAGAATGGTGGGATGTGCTGTCAGTAGTCCTGACCTGGGAGAAACATTAACAGAATTTCTTCGTTGAGTAGGAATACTGCAGAGGTCAGAAATGGATCTGTATTAAAGGAAGAGTGAAGGCTGGAGAAGGAATAAGCAAAGGGAAAGGAAAAGCTTTCGTATTTTCCCCCATGTGGATCCAACACAGTCTGCTCAAAGTTGTAATTGCAACTACATCTCCAATGCACTCATAATGTTTGCGTGAAGTGATAACGGCGATGATGTGGAAGGCAGGAGGAGGGAAATGCGGTGACACGGTCACTACAAAGAACTTGCTGTGGCCCTGAGCTGAGGCAGAGCTCTTTGAACGCGGTTGTGACAGCAGATGTGGTGGTGCACTCCTGGGTCTCAGCAAGGCCCTATGAGCCCCTCCCTCAACTTGCTTTATAGATTCAAGGCACTATAGAACTCCCAGCAAAACGTTTTGTTTAGATTGTCAAAGTGATTTCAAAAGTTTTTTTTGCACACTTGTAAAGAGCCTAGAGTTGCCCAGCACAATATCAAAGAGGAACAAAAGCAGAACAGTGGCTGTGACTTAACCACAAAACCACGGTGCTCAAGGCCTTGTGGCATTGACAGGTAGGCAAATGGACCACAATTCAGAGCTCCTAACTAGACCCACAGAAATCTAGTCAACTGGTCCTTGACAAAGGAGGTGAGTGAGGAGTCTTTCCAACAAAGAGTTCTGCAATGACTGTATACCTATTCACAAAATGATACTGTAGGCACAGACCTTCCATTTTCCACAACGGTAACTCAAGTTGTTCACGGCACATAATGTAAAGTGTAAAAGTATGGAATCCCTACACATACTGAAGGAGAGGATCCAGACAACCTTGGGCAATGTGTTTCTAAATATGACAAAAGAATCATGAAAGAAATAACTGATAAGCTGGTCCTTGTTAAAATTAAAAACCTGTTCCGTAAAGAACAATGCCAAGAGAATAATGAGTAGTTGAGCCACAGACTAGAAGAAAATATTTTCAGAAACATATCTGATAAGGGATTCAGATGGTTACAGAAAATGTACAAAGATCTCTGAACGCTCAATGATAAGAGAAACAAGTCACTCTGGTATAAATGCACTAGTGAACTTATAAGACACATCCATGAATGATGCATAAGTGACAGTGCATAATCAGATGGCAAATAAGCATAGGTTAGCCGCTCGATATCACAATACCTCAGAGACGTGCAAAGGAGACACCACTATGTGCTAGTCAAATGGCACCAAGCCCAGAACCCAGACACCACTCGGTGCTGTGAAGGCAGTCGCGGTTGAAGGTGGTGGAGATACAAAATGGTCTAGTCACTTTGGAACAGACTCTGGTAGTTTCTTACAAAATTAAACATACTTGCACCAGAAATCTAGCAATCATATTCCTTGGCGTTTGCACAAATGAGTTGAAAGTACATGACAATACAAGAACTTCCACATGATCTTTTAAAGCAGCTGTATTCCTCAATACCAAACTACAGAAGAAACCCTGATATCCTTCAGAAGGTGAACAGACAAACTGTGGTATCAAGAAAATAAATATTATTCAGGATTTAAAAAGAGCTATCAATCCATGAAAATACATGAAGACAACTTAAATGTACATTACTAAATTCAAATAGCTGATCTGAAAAGGTTATATTCAGAAGCATCTGATAGCTATCTATCATCTATCTATCTATGTATCTATCATCTATCTATCTATCTATCTATCTACCTATCTATCTATCTACCTATCTATCTATCTGCCGATCAATTGATCTATCAATCATCTATCATCTGTCTATCTCTCATCTATCAGTCTATCATCTATCTATCTATCTATCTATCTATCTATCATCTGTCTGTCTATCTATCATCTATTGATCTATCTATCATATATGTATCTATCTACCTGTTATCTAACAAGCTATCTATCATCTGTCTGTCTATCTATCTATTATCTGTCTGTCTATCATCTATATATCTATCTCTCTATCTCTCTCTATCTCTCTGTCTATCTATCTATCTATCTATCTATCTATCTATCTATCTATCTATCTATCATCTATAATTACATTCTGGAAAAAGACTCAGAAAGCTAACAGGTCAGTGGCCGACAATGACAAGAAGCAGAAAGGGTAGATAAGGGAATCGTGGGATTTGGGGCTTAATCATAAGATTTTTCTAGATTAATGAAATTCCATCATTGCATATTCATCTAGACTCACAGAAGAGACAATGGCAGGGTTGGCCCTAACATTAACTGTGCACTTGAGGTAATGACATCGTGTCAGTCAGGTTCATGTACTGTAACGATCATACCGCTGAAGGGTGAGCATGGTGGGGCACACTGCTTAGTCTTGTTATGAGCCAAAAGTTGCTTTAAAAAGGGAAATTTACTTTAAAAAATGATGCAACAGCTTTTGAAAACTCATATGCATTTGCTGTCAATGCATGAATTCCATTTTAAGGTATCCAAAGTGAATATTTATGTTCTTAGAAATGCTAGTGTGCTCAAATCTCATTTAGTCAAGGTAACCCTAGCTGGAAACATCCCGGGAATTTATGAATAGAAGTGTGTTAACCAAGCCATGACAGACTCATACATCTCTCAGCTACAAAGCACAATCAAAAAACATTTGGTTAAATGAAAAAGCCAAGATACTAATATACTAATATAATAAATTCATATATAACAAAATATAAATATATACTGTATGGCTATTTGGTGAAAAAGTCAAATGTTTTCTTGGAACAGTGGAATTCACAAGGAAGGGGCCCAAAGGAATTTTCTGGAGTAATGGGAATAAATATTCTGTTTTTTGCTGGCTTATAGGTTATAGAATAGGTGATTCTGTCAGAATAATTTGAGTTCAGCACACTTAAGTTCTGTGCATTTCTTTAACTGTAAATTATACCTCAGCAAAATGTGGTTTTAAAAGAAAGGGAAAATATTTCCCATTTCTCATTTCCATAGTGGAGGTGGGCAGAAAGAAGTGTGCTGGGAATGCAGATTTGCCAGTCCACCAAGCGACTCCAGGGTGCAGACTATCCTCCTCCATCCAGTGTTTCTCTTACCAGTCTAGAAAGATCCAGGCTATTTCTTTCCAGTGTCTGAGGGAGAGCAAGGACCGAGGAGAAGGAAGTAGGCCAATCCCTTAGAGGCTTAAGTTGTGACAGAAGTGCCACAGACTTGTGCCAGAGTTATCAATGATCTGTCATTAATCCCAACCTCAGGCTTCAGGTGAGATCATAAAGGCAGAAGGAGCCTCTGCATGCCAAGAAATCCCAGCACTGACAGGAAGTTCTGCTGTCTAGGGTATCTGAACTTCAGGAGCCAGGTCACTTTGCTATGAGATTTGTAGGTAGGATTACTGCAGATTTGTCCCAATGTGGAGAAATGACTAATCACATGCAAAAGGCCTTGTTTCCCCCAGTCTACCCAGGAGTCCAAG